>NC_084555.2:21720000-21812500 GCF_033978685.3 Nerophis lumbriciformis | reverse complement strand
TATATATATATATATATATATATATATATATATATATATATTTTTTTTTAATACACTCTAGCACTTTGAGGTTGTTTGCGCAATGTAAAGTGCTTTTTACAAATAACATCTATTATTGCTATTATTATAATGCAAGTAACCCTTTCCAACACAATAAACATATTATTCATTACTGTAGTATTTTGTCAATATGTAATTGGAAGGTGAATAACTTAATTATCCTAAATAAGCAAACCCACATCAAAATAAAATGGACTATCAATATTTGTTACCAAAAATTTCACTTCAATAAATATTGAATATCTTGAAGTGCAGTTTTTTTTGCCACCAATTGGAAAAACTGTGTCAGCTGGTTTGCTTTTTTTTTGGTTCCAATTGTAATTGTATGACATTTTTAATGCTTCTGGACATCATATTTAATGCTTTTCAATGCCATTAGATAACTGCAAAATCCAAATGATGACTTGCTTTTTAATGACCCGCAGAAATAAACCCTGTGATATAAATATCAAGGTAGGGTTTATGTTTGCCAAGGTTAATGGCCGAGACCAAGGATCTTAGGCTCTAGAGGTTGGCGACCACTATGTTAGAGCAAGAACCTCCTGTTTTATGCTGCGTTTTGGTCCGCAAAAAGCGAACACTATTCTTGGAATCAGGGCCACCACGCTAGCTTCTTACTATAAACAGGTTAGGATGCCAGTGAAAGGCCCTTGAGCGGCTTAGTGTGTGTGGTAGCTCATTAGCTTTCTGCTTGCTACTCAGGGGGTCCACACTCTTGTTTACATAAGCGGAGAGGTTTGCCTAAACCTGCAGTTTGGAAAGCAAACAAGACCATAATAGACTTAGGATCATAGATGGGAATCCCTTTTATTATAAAAAACTAAGTATTTATGCACTTAGTTTTTACGGGTTAGTGGTTGACTCTGAGGCAAGATCCCTAAGGCCTAATGTCTTGAGCATTGTCTTTGAAAATACAAGTAGTATGATTAATAGCAACAGCCTGAGCACACATTGCGGTATGTTAAGGGCAGATTTACTTACATTCTTTACAGATAAAAATCAGCCACTTACTTAAGTACATGCAAATGTTTAGTACGGTTGAGAGACCACGCAATCAAACTGCATCTGTAAGTCTTGACTGCTTAGCAAGTAGAACAGAGTCTCCAATGATGGCAAAATCTAAGTCATGAACATCCTCACATCCCCACCCCAGCTGCAATCGTCCCGGAAGACGCCACATTTAGAGATAAATATCACATTTCCACCTTAGCCATCGCCACCCCCTTTCCCCCAAGTCCCCATGCCGACGTAAGAGGCTTTGCCACAGATGAGAGGACGGTGAATGGCGATAAATTAATGAAACATTAGAAGAGAACACTTCCACAGTCATTTAACAAATTGCTTCTCTGACTGCCAAGCATGGCTCAATTTCAGAAGCCTCGAGGAAGAGTCGAGTAAGAACGTGAGAAAAAAACAGTGCAGTCATTTGCCTGCAGTATTTCGTGATAGATGATGCCTCCTGCAAAATAATTGAAACACAAAGCGGTTGTCCCGTGTTGGGTCAGGCCCTTGGAGAAACATAACCTGTGGATTTATGAACTGTTTCAAAGGATGGATAGGATGATCTAGGAGTCAGGTTGTTGACTTCTGAGCTTAGCGAACAGAAGGCACAACCCTCAAAAGGCACAGGTGGCTTCCGGATGCTGGCAACTTTTGCTGGTGATATGAGGTGATTGAATGCTGGCCTTATTAAGGGCTGAGGGAATCCTTTTTGTGGCATCACAAAGTAGATTCACCTCATTACCCCTGTCTACCACATAGTGCTCTTAAGCTTTGGATTTACAGCCTGTCACTCAGTAAAGCCTTGAATTAGCTTAATAGGGGGATGCAGACACATGACTTAAACCTCACGTGGAAATAAATAACAGGCCAATATGGTGATTCTATGCTGTGCTATTGTGTTTGGGGTCTGGTCTGTTGACCCGGCACACCAGATTGTACGGTTCTCAAATCTATTTGGGAGTAGGGCCAATAGAAATAAAGAAAATACAAATTTAGTCTAGTTCTGATCATACAGCTGCAAGATATTGCAAATACAGTATCTGTATTCCTAAGAATATGTACCAGTTTATCTAAATAATTTAAACCCTCCAAGAAAATTTATTTTCAGTGATTTCTTGGCAGTTTTTTTTACATGCAGTCCAGGTAGTCTCTAGGTTTGTCAAAGTGATGTGTAGATTTAGGAATGCAGCTACCAATTATTTTGGTAATGGAGTAACCTGTTGATTAGTTTGTTCGATTTAGTTGAAGTAAACAATGTTTCTGCTTGCCATAACTTTCATTCATTGTTTATAATAAACGCACATCAACATTAAAATTGAACTGTTCATGTGTGCACATTACGTCGATCGCGAGCTACCGGTCGACCGCAGAGGGTGTGTCAGTCGATCGCCAGCCAGGCATTGAAAAAATAGACCTTAAAATTAACGATCATCAATCTTCACTTGATTGACATTCGCAACACCCGAGGGTCTTGTGAGAAGACACTGGCTGCTGCCAGCTCAGTGTAGAAAAAAAAAAGACTCTCAGGAAGGCTAGAAACAGTTTTTATTTCAACCATACCTAAATACTGACTGCTTGCGCTAACAAAACAAGAGTCTCGGAAAGCTAGCGTGCATAAGCTAGCAAGCTACGGAGTTTGCCGCCAATGTATTTCTTGTAGAGTGTATAAAAAAACGAGAATGGAAGCTGGACAAATAAGATGCCAAAAACCAATCACTTTCATGTGGTATTGGACAGAAAGGAGGACTTTTTTTCTCCTCCATTTGAAAATGTGGACGTTATCTGATTCCAATCAATGCAAGTCATCAGAATCAGGTAATACACCAACTTATATTCTTGTCGTCATGAAAGAAAGGAATCTATGTGTTAAACATGCTTGTATTACCATTAAACACATTTAACTTGTTAACAAAAACGTCTTTTCATAAATAAATAAATATGATTTATATGTAGATCCCCTCGACTTGGTCAATTGAAAAGTAGCTCGCCTGCAGAAAAAGTGTGAGCACCTCTAGTTTAGATGATAGTTCTAATTTTACAAAATGTGGTTTGTTTGCTCATTTTTGTTATTATTTACAAATTCAGAAATTAAGTTCCTCGGCAGAGGAGGCACTTTAGAGGGCAAAACACAATGTATTTAAATGAATAGTAGTTGTTAGTTGTTGCCTATGTGTACGTAGTTATTATGCACAGACATCTTCGATATGCCTTTTTAAAAAGGTACAAAAGTGCAACAAGGCACTTATTATAAAAATGTTACTTGTAGTAAAGTCACAGTAATATGATCGTAGTTTCAACTGTCACACTAACCTAGTTAGGAGAGCCAATACGGGACTAACAAATCTATATTGAGGTAGTCAAACTTAATCTGATGCAAAATTACACGTGTAAAGTAACTAAATCCTTAAGATTGATTGATTGATTGATTGATTGATTGATTGATTGATTGGTTGATTGATTGATTGATTGATTGATTGATTGAGGCCAACTAAACTGAGAGTAAACAATGCAACATAGGTTTACATCAATCAATCAATCAATCAATGTTTATTTATATAGCCCTAAATCACAAGTGTCTCAAAGGGCTGCACAAGCCACAACGACATCCTCGGTACAAAGCCCACATAAGGGCAAGGAAAAACTCACCCCAGTGGGACGTCGATGTGAATGACTATGAGAAACCTTGGAGAGGACCGCATATGTGGGTAACCCCCCCCCCCCCCCTCTAGGGGAGACCGAATGCAATGGATGTCGAGTGGGTCTGACATAATATTGTGAGAGTCCAGTCCATAGTGGATCCAACATAATAGTAAGAGTCCAGTCCATAGTGGGGCCAGCAGGACACCATCAGCAGCGCAGAGATGTTCCCAGCCGATGCACAGGCGAGCGGTCCACCCCGGGTCCCGACTCTGGACAGCCAGCACTTCATCCATGGCCACCGGACCTGTGCCCCCCCCCCCCCACCCCCCCTCCACAAGGAAGAGGGGAGCAGAGGAGAAAAGAAAAGAAACGGCAGATCAACTGGTCTAACAGGGGGGCTATTTAAAGGCTAGAGTATACAAATGAGTTTTAAGATGGGACTTAAATGCTTCTACTGAGGTAGCATCTCTACTTGTTACCGGGAGGGCATTCCATAGTACTGGAGCCCGAATAGAAAACGCTCTATAGCCCGCAGACTTTTTTTGGGCTCTGGGAATCACTAATAAGCCGGAGTTCTTTGAACGCAGACACATAGTGTGTGAAACATGAATTAAAACAATTGATTAATCATCCCTGAATTTTGATTAATCGCAGGAACTTTGCCGCGGGCATACCTCGCTAGCATTGCCATCCAATGTTTATTGTCGATGTACTAGTAGTGTCCTTGCAAGTGGCTTCATCAAAAACAGAATTTGCTTTTAGATGTTATTTCAAACGTGTTGTGCTTTAATGAGATCATTCATCGCTGCAATATAAGTAAATTACTCTGGTTTTATCTAATTCTTTATCTTGTATATATGCATTGAACTTATCACTTAACGAATAGCAAGCCACCCCTTTCGGTTACCCTATTCGCGAATAAGGTAAAAGGAGCATGTGTGGTCAAAAGAAATTGCATCGATAAATCTGCATTTACACATGACTTCTGCAATATTTTTTTGATCAATCGTATGTATTAACTTCGACAGCCCCCAGAGTAACTCCATCCGTTCTATACTGCCGGTTAACTTCAAATGTCTGTAGAAGAAATTACATTTTTGGCTGTTTAGATTTTTTTTAAATACGGCTTCCTCCCACTTCCAAAGACATGCACCTGGGGATAGGTTGATTGGCAACACTAAATTGGCCCTAGTGTGTGAATGTGAGTGTGAATGTTGTCTGTGTTGGCCCTGCGATGAGGTGGTGACTTGTCCAGAGTGTACCGCGCCTTCCGCCCGAATGCAGCTGAGATAGGCTCCAGCACCCCACGTGACCCCGAAAGGGACAAGCGGTAGAAAATGTAAAGATGGATGTTTTCCTCAAAGTGAAATGCTTTGAGAGATACACATTTCACATTGATCCAACACATTGTGGTGAACAGATAAATGAAGGTAGAAGACATCTTTCTAATGCACATATTCCCTGACACACAAGAGATTAGATTCAATAGATTTGACCTGATAAAGACTTGATCTTTATTTGTCAATATAAAACATTAATACAGACAATTAAGAGATATGTATATATATATATATATATATATATATATATATATATGCTTTTGTACTAATGGCGTGACCTGTCAACACCCTTCAGTTGAGGTTTATGAAAAAACACTCCATTAAACCATTAGCATATGTCTGCAGTCATGTGCCGGCACACTTACTTACACACACTCCCCACAGATTTTTAGTATGCATGATCTAAAAGGGTCCATGTCCTTTTGAGAGGCAAGGCTGGCAAGTAGAACATGGAAATCACATTAAGCTCCGTATACATCACTATTCAGATGCATTTCTTCATTTACCGTATTAAGGATTAAAGAAGGGGAAAAAAAGGACTAAGGTGTCTCGGTCAAAGTGGACAAAAGTTTAAAAAACATGCATAATAATTTGTCAATAAAGCTAATCTAAATACGCAAAACACTAAATCCTTTATTCAACATTTTTCTACTGTGGTTAAACTACAGAACATCTATAGCCACAACTGTCCTTAGGCAGGCTGATTATTTGTGCCAACAGCCTTTACGACCACCACAAGCATTCGTTCACTTTGTATACTTTTGACATGGAGCATGATGGAGGGAGCAGGATAAGCCTCTGCTGCTCCTGCCATCAAAATTAAAAACACTCTTACAGTATTTTCCGCACTGTCTGCTGTTATATACCCAGATTCCGATCTAACAAAGGTCTTAACTCATTCTCTTTCTATGCCACATCAATGTGGAATGCACTCCCAACAGGTATAAAAGAAAGTGCATCTATATCCTCCTTCAAAACCGCAATAAAAGTACACCTCCAGGCAACTTCAACCCTAAACTAACACCCTCCCCGAATTGTTAATAATCAAATGTAAACAATCAAACGTAGATACTTTTCTTATGCCTTCTGATCTCTCTCTCTCTCTCTCTCTCTCTCTCTCTATGTCCACTACTTGCTGTACATATCCTGCCAAGTCAGACCTACACTGTTTGAATATCTAGTTCTCTGTTCTCAATTGTTGATGACTGATGATAACAACCAAACCTAACCCCCCCCCCCCCCCCCCACCCTCCACACCCCGAATTGTAAATAATTCAATGTGTGATGACTGTATTATGATGATAGTATATATGATAGTATATATCTGTATCATGAATCAATTTAAGTGGACCCCGACTTAAACAAGTTGAAAAACATATTCGGGTCTTACCATTTAGTGGTCAATTGTACGGACTATGTACTTCACTGTGCAACCTACTAATAAAAGTCTCAATCAAGCAATCAAATAACTACTACTATGTAGTGCCGCAACTAAAAATTATTTTGATAGTTCACGTGTAATCGACTACCTACCTTAGGCATGTGCGAACCACAGACGTGCCGCCAGGTAGTGATTTGCGGATCGATATTGATATATTGATACTGCCAATACCAGATATTTATGCTCGAATATTTATTCTCAAATCAATACTTTTGATCCTTTAGTTATTTGAGGTAATGTATAAGGTTAACAGTAACACAGTGTAAAGTAACTAAATCCTTAAGATCTTTTGTCTAAATGAAAAACAGAGGGAATTAGTGTTGTCCCGATACCAATATTTTGGCACCGGTACCAGTACCAAAATGTATTTCGATACTTGTCGGTACTTTTCTAAATAGAGGGGACCACAAAAATGGCATTATTGGCTTTATTTGAACAAAAAGTCTTACGGTACATTACACATATGTTTTTGATTGCAATTGTGTCCTTAAATAAAATAGTGAACATACAAGACAACTTGTCTTTATTAGTAAGTAAGCAAACAAAGACTACCAATTAGTCTGTTGACGTATGCAGTAACATATTGTGTAATTTCTCATTCTATTATTTTGTCAACATTATAAAGGACAAGCTGTTAAAATGGATTATTAATCTATTGTTTTTTTTACTGTTAATATCTGCTTACTTTCTCTTTTAACATGTTCTATCTACACTTCTGTTAAAATTTAATAATCACTTATTCTTCTGTTGTTTGATACATACCATTAGTTTTGGATGATACCACAAATTTGGGTATCAATCCGATACCAAGTCGTTACAGGATCATACATTGGTCATATTCAAAGTCCTCATGTGTCCAGGGATATATTTCCTGAGTTTATAAACATCCATCCATCCATTTTCTACCGCTTGTCCCTTTTGGGGTCGCGGGGGGTGCTGGAGCATATCTCAGCTGCATTCGGGCAGAAGGCGGTGTACACCCTGGACAAGTCGCCACCTCATCATAATATAATTTAAAAAAAACAACGAAAAAAGACTTTGTGATGCTAAAAAATATCAATGTAATCATAGTAGTATCGACTAGATACGCTCCTGTACTTGAAATACATAACGATATACGTTTTGGTAACAAAATATTGGTGTCAGTACAACTCAAGGTGGGACGTATGTGCAAACATAAAACTATAAAGTCGCTTATGTGCCCGAACGTAAACTATGCAGTGACGTAGACAGTGGTGTCCCAATTCTTACGGAAGATTACACAACTCTACCCCTTTTTGATTCATTTGGAGGGTGTAGTGGTAGTGAGTGAGAGGGTGTATTGGGATTGGGCCTTAGGCTATGTCTGTTTAAACAAATAATTATTGAGCCTATGTCCCGTTTCAGCCACACTAAACCTGCGTTTAAGGTCCCTCTCCTCGGACCAATTTTTACACGGGTAAGTGCGCAGTGTATTTCTTGAATATCCGGCACTTAGCTTTGTATGGACTCATTGATCGTTTACAAACTGAGTTCGGAGAGGAAGTGACGCCAGAAAGACCGCGCCCCACACAGAAAGTGACGTCAGAAAGAACACGCCACAGCCAGCTTCATAATAAAGCGGTTTCGTAACTTGGACGTAACCACTGGAAATATGGAGGCGAGTCATCCAGACATGCCCGTGCTTCTCCTTCCGTCTGTACAGACACTTATGGAAATTACAGATGAGTACCTTAAGAGAAAGCGATTGCAGCTATTTCGGATACAACACTTCTCAGACGGCAAGAGAACTTTCGGATGTCGTGGTCAGCTGTGATTCTACTTAGCAAAAAACATTGTCCATTTGTCGAAAAAGAGTCAACGAGAATGCGGGCTCCCGTGAATGTGATAAAAAAGGTAGCGTGTGCTTTGTATTACCTGGCCGTCGAGGGAAAACTACGGAAAACGACGAATGCTTTTGGACTGGCAAAGCAGACTGTATCAGTTATTGTCCGCCATGTATGTCGCGGACTCAACGTCTAGGTCCAGAGTATATCAAGTCACCAAAAACGAATGGACAATGAAGGCGAAGGCCAAAGAGTGAGGAGTGTCCTGACCAGATATCTAGATCCCGAGATTGATTGATGTAAAATGTTCTTTATCACATTGTTTACGTGTCTAATAAAGATTTGTTTAATTTATGATGGCTCAGGTGTGATTCACTACAATAGGGCCCCACAGCACACTGGATTCCAGTTAATTGAAATACCACAACACTGGATATTGTTCAGTTAAGTTACATTTAAGAACTTGCACACAAAGCAACACTGGAGGTGACTATAAACGTGTGCATTTTTCGCGCATGCGTATTAGGTCGCGTAGACGGAGGGGCACGGGGGTCTTAAATGGTGGCATTGTTGTGTGTGGACACGGATAAGGTTAGGTGTGATTTACCCTGGATAACTTTATCCGGTTTAGTGTAAACGGGGCCTTCGTCGCCACTCACCACGCACACTGAGTCAGTTTGAATTGGAGTGGCCACAGAAGAAGCCGTGACTCTTGTTTAAAAAAACAAAAAACATATTTTCACAGACAAGATACAAAAAAATGTATTTGAATGCTCTGCTGAATGAATACGACTCTGTTGTTAGCTAGCTAGCTAACAACAGAGTCTCTTAATGAGGAGAGTCGCAGACCTTATCCTCTAGATCAGGGGTCGGCAACCCGCGGCTCTAGAGCCGCATGCGGCTCTTTAGCGCCGCCCTAGTGGCTCTCTGGAGCTTTTTCAGAAATGTATGAAAAATGGAAAAAGATGAGGGGAAAAAAAATCTATTTTTTGTTTTAATATGGTTTCTGTAGGAGGACAAACATGACACAAACCTCCCTAATTGTTATAAAGCACACTGTTTGTATTAAACATGCTTCACTGATTCGAGTATTTAGCGAGCGCCGTTTTGTCCTACTAATTTTGGCGGTCCTTGAACTCACCATAGTTTGTTTACATGTATAACTTTCTCTGACTTTCGAGGACGTGTTTTATGCCACTTCTTTTTCTCTCTCATTTTGTCCACCAAACTTTTAAGGTTGTGCATGAAAGGTGAGTTTTGTTGATGTTATTGACTTGTTGGAGTGCTAATCAGACATATTTGGTCACTGCATGACTGCAAGCTAATCGATGCTAACATGCTATTTAGGCTAGCTATATGTACATATTGCATCATTATGCCTCATTTGTAGCTATATTTGAGCTCATTTAGTTTCCTTTAAGTCCTCTTAATTCAATTTATATCTCATGACACACTATCTGTATGTAATATGGCTTTTAATTTTTTGCAGCTCCAGACAGATTTTTTTTGTATTTTTGGTCCAATATGGCTCTTTCAACATTTTGGGTTGCCGACCCCTGCTCTAGATGTACGACAAGCCTCCGCTTAAAAATGCCCACGATTACAAACGTACTGCCATGAATAGTAAGGTCCACTTCTGACGTGTTTAGGGTAAACTGTTCCCATAGTTTCCATGTTTTCACCTGTGGTGGTGTTGTTGTTTCTGTTGCTGCCAGTGAGTATAGCCATTTTTTAAATTCCTGTTGTTGCTGGTTTCTGGTCTTGCTAACTTCCAGAAAAACACGCGATGATGTCAACAACTAATATTGACAACAAATGTGTCGACTATGTTGATAAATTGTTGCACCCCCGCTACAATGCGCTACTTTAACTCACCATCAACCATTTTTTTATGCTACTGATGCAATATCTGCAACACATTTCAGAGTGGCAGCCAAGCTATTTTCTGTCAATACAAGAAGCTGTGTAATTGTTTGGCAGACACTCTCCATGCATAATATCACTGTGCAACTTTTTTTGCGTCTGGTCACACTGTGATGGAAAGGAGCAACCTTGTTTACGTTGAGGATCTGCCATCCATTGCAGTGTTAATGGAAGTGTAAAAATAGACTTGCAGCTTTCTTTCCATGTATTCAGGACCAGCTCCCATCATGCTGCTTGTGTTCTCTTGAATGCATGCTGTGACTTTTCCATTTAGTCGCCAGTACCAGCAGCGGTTGAAAGCATGTTTGCTCAGGTCACTGTGGCATTGCTTTGTTTTGCTGAAACGCACTCTATGCATCCCCTCTTCATACAGAGATGTGTATATATAATTCAGTGGTACGTGCTGGTTGTTCAGCTTTTTAGAACCATACAGTCCATCCATCCATTTTCTACCGCTTGTCCCTTTTGGGGAGCCTATATCAGCAGCTACAAGTCGCCACCTCATCACAGGGCCAACACAGATAGACAGACAACATTCACACTCACATTGACACACTAGGGCCAATTTAGTGTTGCCAATCAACCTATCCCCAGGTGCATGTCTTTGGAGGTGGGAGGAAGCCGGAGTACCCGGAGGGAACCCACGCAGTCATGGGGAGAACATGCAAACTCCACACAGAAAGATCCCGAGCCTGGGATTGAACTCAAGACTACTCAGGACCTTCGTATTGTGAGGCAAATGCACTAACCCCTGTTCCACCGTGCTGCCCAGAACCATACAGTATCTACAAAAATTTTACAGGCTAGCCGCTATCCCAATTTGAGTTCTATATGGACGCACACATTTTTGATGGATCGTCTTCGTTTGCATAGTAGCACTGGGCCTCATCACTTATAAAATAATTACTTGGTATTGCAATTTAGGGCTGCAATGATTATTTGATCAAATCTTTTAATTTGATTACAACAAAGCTTTGATTTATATTCTGTTGCTTTGATTAATCATTTAATAAGTAACTAATGAACATGTATCAAATCCAGACCACGTGGAGTAAATATGCGGACAAAGTTTCTGCAATAGAGCACGCATGAGAGCAGTGGTGTAAGTGCCATGATGTATGTGGCGGAGTTTTATGTTTAAAAAATCTTGCTTTTTTTATTCTTATTATTGCACACATGTTAAAATACAATTTCAAAGTTGATGCACAAAAAAAGAATAAAACCTATGTCAAGCACATGTTTTGGTTTATTTCAACTATTTTCCATAAAATACACATTGAGGCTATATAAATGGGTTATACTTGTATAGCGCTTTTCTACCTTCAAGGTACTCAAAGCACTTTGACAGTATTACCACATTCACCCATTCACACACACTGATGGTGGGAGCTGCCATGCAAAGCGCTAACCAGCAGCCATCAGGAGCAAGGGGTGAAGTGTCTTGCCCAAGGACACAACGGACGTGACTAGGATGGTAGAAGGTGGGGATTGAACCCCAGTAACCAGCAACCCTCCGATTGCTGGCACGGCCACTCTACCAACTTCGCCACGCCGTCCCACACAGTGTGTTTTATCCAAATTACTCGATAGATTACTTGACAAATAAAACAATCCATAGCTGCAGCCCTATTACATTTTCAGTTTACAACACCTTCACATTTTTAACCTCATCTTGAATAAACACTATGGTAATATCATGGTATAATGTATATTCAACAGCTAAACATAGCACATACTGTCGTCCGTCACATGAACAAGTTATTTGCATACTGCAAAACATGCCATGATAATTCCTATTAGACCTACTTTAATTACTCAAATGCAAATAAGATTCCATTACATGTGATAGGTACAATGACACATAACATACAATATAATCTCTTAATGGAATTGAATGTGGCACGCCGCCACAACATTTCATTACCGCCACACCTTGAAAATAAGTTTGTGTTTTTTTTTTACTTTAAAAAAATAATCTAATATAATGTATTGTAGCCCCCTAAAATAATCACATCAAGTCCAAGGCTATTTTTAACTTATATTACCAATCTTATGACAACAAACAGCACAATTCATACAGATTGTACCTCTCGTCCCTGCGATTACTCACAACAACACTTCCTCATTCTGCGGCAATCACCTGTCAGGCGGTGTGTTTGCAAACAGGGGAAAAACTGACATCAAATCCAAACCACTAGAACATAAAACATTAACACCAGCTGGTCATTTCAGTTTGAAATTATATTTATAGCCTATTATTTGCGGCCTATTGAGAAGTGATGTACCGAAAACTCGAGCCCCAAAAATAGACTTTGATTACCAAAAACCCCACTGCCGCAACGGGATGTAAAACAAAATGCACGTCATTGTCTGGAGCAGTGTTTTTCAACCACTGTGCCGCGGTAGTGCCGTGAGATACAGTCTGGTGTGCCGTGGGAGATTATCTAATTTCACCTATTTGGGTTAAAAATATTTTTTGCAAACCAGTAATTATAGTCTGCAAATTATGTGTTGTTGTTGAGTGTCGGTGCTGTCTAGAGCTCGGCAGAGTAACCGTGTAATACTCTTCCATATCAGTAGGTGGCAGCCGGTGGCTAATTGCTTTGTAGATGTCGGAAACAGCGGGAGGCAGTGTACAGGTAAAAAAGGTATCTAATGCTTAAACCAAAAATAAACAAAAGGTTAGTGCCCCTAAGAAAAGGCATTGAAGCTTAGGGAAGGCTATGCGGAACAAAGCTAAAACTGTACTGGCTACAAAGTAAACAAAAACAGAATGCTGGACGACAGCAAAGACTTACTGTGGAGCAAAGACGGCGTCCACAATGTACATCCGAACAAGACATGACAGTCAACAATGTCCCCACAAAGAAAGATAAAAACAACTGAAATATTCTTGATTGCTTGATTGGGTATATCGCTCAAAGGAAGACATGAAACTGCTACAGGAAAATACATAAAAAAGAGAAAAAATAGGAGCGCAAGTAAAGGACCAAAACACACAGGAAAACAGCAAAAAATGGCATGATGTGACAGGTGGTGACAGTACACCTACTTTGAGACAAGAGCTATATTGATACATAGTTGGTTATGGTTTAAAGTCATATCCAACAATTGCGACAACGACTTTTTACTGTCAACTGAGTTTCGTTTTTTTAATGATTTCTGCTGGTGGTGTGCCTCCAGATATTTTCAACGCAAAAAATGTGCCTTGCCTCAAAAAAGGTTGAAAAACACTGGTCTGGAGCATTGTCAGAATGTCTGCAGTGTGGACGTAATTTTAATATATCGCAGATACACCCGCGGACAGCCATCTACAAAATGTGCAAATATTAAGAGGACAGAAAGTCCAACTGAGCAACAGCGCGAAGCAAGTGTGACGTCGTGATTGCTGCAGCTCGCCTCTTTCATCAGGGACATCGAGGGACAGAAGTAAAGAGTCTCTAAACACGAGTACAGTCTATAGTAACACCAGAAGAAGATGCCAGATTTGTTGCTAGTGTTTCTTATTTAACCTCTTAGGGCCCAAGCTGTTTGTTTGCATGCTTTTTTTTTTATTTATCTTTGCTATTTGGGCTTATTGGACCCTAATTAGAATAAAAACTAAGAATCATCTTTTGATATGATGTACTTAGTCCATAAGTACACAAACGTGTACTTCATGTTTAGTGACATGCTGATTCTTATTTGTACACTTTTTTTTCGAAATTCCATTGTATGTTATACTCTTCTGACACCACCAGATGGCAGTATAAGTGTCCACATTAGCGGCCATAAGACTCCAATTCAGTAGTGTACACAATTTTGGAAATGAGAGCTAAAAGGTGCTGTCCACGCATGTGGCCACTAAGCCTTTAGAGTTAAAATAGTCATTAAAAGTCTCTAACACTTGAACAAAATCTCAAAGCGCATTGTACAAAAAGCAGCAACAATTGCAAATATTGCAAAACAATAGAATACATATATGAAAATATTAATTAATGATAACTGATTTGTTTTTAAATGTATGTATGCAAAACAAATTACTAGATGATGTCAGGTGACCACGCCCATAACCATTCCCTTGACCACGCCCCCACTGCCACATGTATCTTTGCAGTCGAGGGAAAATCCTGCATCAGTTCTTGTTGTGAATGGGAAACAAAGTCTACTAAAAAATTAACCTCGCGGTCAAAAAGTAGTAAAAACTATGACAGAACTACATTCGAAGGATAGGATAGGATATCATTTATTTATCCCACAATGGGGAAATTAGGTGGTTGCAGTGCAGATTCAAAAAGTCCACAAAAAATAAGGTAAAAACACAAGGGAAACATTAAAGAATACAAAGGGCATAAAATACATTAAAAGAGCACAGAGCTGATGCAACCAACTGCATACTTACTATAAGTAAAACAAGACGAAAGAAAACAATAATGTGCAATAAATAATACATATTGCGCATAAACGATTACACCAAGCATAGACAGACAACAAAACAAAACAAAAACACCATCCCATATATATATATATATATATATATATATATATATATATATATATATATATATATGTATATATATACACAGTATATATATACATATATATATATATATATAAATATATATATATATATATATATATATATATATATATATATATATATATATATATATATATATATATATATATATATATACTGTATATATTCAGTGTTCATTTATTTACACATATACACACACATAACACTCATCTACTCATTGTTGAGTTAAGGGTTGAATTGTCCATCCTTGTTCTATTCTCTGTCACTATTTTTCTAACCATGCTGAACACCCTCTCTGATGATGCATTCTGCTTCGTCTCCTTGTTGTGTGCGCAGTTGTGCACTGCACTCTCTAAAAGCCGTAGATGTTATTGTCACATATGCATGTACAGTAGATGGCAGTATTGTCCTGTTTAAGAGTGTCACAACATTGCTGTTTACGGCAGACAAACTGCTTTACGGTAGACGAAAACGTGACTGCTGTTGTTGTGTGTTGTTACCGCGCTGGGAGGACGTTAATAAAACTGCCTAACAATAAACCCACATAAGAAACCAAGAACTCGCCCTCGATCATTCTACACTTGTAACGTGATTGGGCAGGCACAGTGTTTATATTGTGGGAAAGCGGATGTGAAAACAGACTGTCGACACGTCACTCAGGTCCGCCTGGATTTCAGGAGATTTTTGGGAGAAAATTTGTCCTGGGAGGTTTTCGGGAGAGGCGCTGAATTTCGGGAGTCTCCCGGAAATCCGGGAGGGTTGGCAAGTATGTCCCATAGGGACTCGAACCAAGAGGCAAACACCACAAAATACAAGAGGGAAACATCAAGAACAGAAAGGAAGCACAAGAGCAAAGAGCTCCTGCAACCAGCAGCCACTACAGTGGCGCCATCTTGAAAAAAAGACCAAATTTATAAAAAATAGAATAACAACATGCCATCACAGATGTGGTACATAATTGCACACAAAGTGCTATCTACGATGTGTGTGGTGCACATGTATAAAATGGAGTAACAAGAACTACATCAAAAGTCTCAAACTGTTATTTTGTTCTGTTTTCAGTTTTACAGATGTTGAATACAACAAAGCAGGGCAACCACAGGAACAGATTGACAGAGTGGCTTTCACACACAGTTTGAAGTACATCATCACAGTTAAGCAATTCTTACGTTCTATTTTCCGACAAAGCATCACAGTTACCATCCTAAGTGAAAGGATGGCCGATAATGCCCCAACACATCAAGGGTCGGCTCAGCTGGAGTATGACGCATTAGAGCAACTGTAGAAAAGAGCACTTGAAGAAAGTGGGCTTCAAAGAAGCAACCGAGATCGCGGCTGCCCAATCACATTTCCCTTCAGTAGGATAATAGCATTCAGGTTCCCAGAGGCAAAAACAAGGATGTGTCATAAATTATGAATTTCTAGGAGAACAGCTATGGATGGCAGTGCCATGCAATAATTGCTACAGCGCGAGTAAAGCTCGCTTGTGGTTGCTGAATGTACGCTGCAGGCACCTGCTTTGAAAAAAAAAAGTATTTGCCATGTCCGACCTAAATTGGTGCCCTCAATTATATCTGATCTGAAGCTGTGTGACACGTTCACCTGATGACATTTGAAGTAGCATGTCATTGTTCAATGTAATAGTTGCGTAATTGCGTGTAAAGAAAATTATATATATACACACACACTTTATAAGGTCTTAATTATACAAAATATGTAATTGAAATGTATGGTTCATTAAAATGACATCATGAGTCCCTTAATACAATTATGTATGTTTTATGCACATGCTTCTTTAACTTAACCGTGGATGATTACCGTATTTTTCGGACTATAAGTCACAGTTTTTTCATAGTTTGGCCGGGGGTGCAACTTATACTCAGGAGCGACTTATGTGTGAAATTATTAACACATTACCGTAAAATATCAAATAATATTATTTAGCTCATTCACGTAAGAGACTAGACGTATAAGATTTCATCGGATTTAGTGATTAGGAGTGACAGATTGTTTGGTAAACATATAGCATGTTCTATATGTTATAGTTATTTGAATGACTCTTGCCATAATATGTTACGTTAACATACCAGGCACGTTCTCAGTTGGTTATTTATGCGTCATATAGCGTACACTTATTCAGCCTGTTGTTCACTATTCTTTATTTATTTTAAATTGCCTTTCAAATGTCTATTCTTGGTGTTGGGTTTTATCAAATAAATTTCCCCCAAAAATGCGACTTATACTCCAGTGTGACTGATATATGTTTTTTTCCTTCTTTATTATGCATTTTCAGCAGGTGCGACTTATACTCCGGTGCGACTTATACTCCGAAAAATACGGTACCTGAAAGACAGTGTGTGTGGCAACACTGTCAGTGATCAGGTCAATACATATGACAGTACAAAGATTGGTGATTAATCAAAATTCAAAAGTGTGATTTATCTGATTAAAAAAAACAGCTAATTTACACACAAACCTGCATGCATGGAGATAACAGGAGAGATGCAAGTGTACTGTGGTTAATTTTATCAGGTATAATTTTCTGATAGGATTGGAAGTAGCTTGTGACTGCAGTTGGTCACATAATCCGTTAAAGGCCTACTGAAATGCGATTTTCTTATTTAAACGGGGATAGCAGGTCCATTCTATGTGTCATACTTGATCATTTCGTGATACTGCCATATTTTTGCTGAAAGGATTTAGTAGAGAACATCGACGATAAAGTTCGCAACTTTTGGTCGCTGATAAAAAAGCCTTGCCTGTACCGGAAGTAGCAGACGATATGCGTGTGACGTCACAGGTTGTGGAGCTCCTCACATCTGCACATTGTTTACAATCATGGCCACCAGCAGCGAGAGCGATTCGGACCGAGAAAGCGACGATTTCCCCATTAATTTGAGCAAGGATGAAAGATTTGTGGACGAGGAAAGTGAGAGTGAAGGGCTAGAGGGCAGTGGGAGCGATTCAGATAGGGAAGATGCTGTGAGAGGCGGGTGGAACCTGATATTCAGCTGGGAATGACTAAAACAGTAAATAAACACCAGACATATATATACTCTATTAGCCACAACACAACCAGGCTTATATTTAATATGCCACAAATTAATCCCGCATAACAAACACCTCCCCCCTCCCGTCCATATAACCCGCTAATACAACTCAAACACCTGCACAACACACTCAATCCCACAGCCCAAAGTACCGTTCACCTCCCCAAAGTTCATACAGCACATATATTTCCCCAAAGTCCTCAAAGTTACGTACGTGACATGCACATAGCGGCACGCACGTACGGGCAAGCGATCAAATGTTTGGAAGCCGCAGCTGCGTACTCACGGTACCGCGTCTGCGTATCCAACTCAAAGTCCTCCTGGTAAGAGTCTCTGTTGTCCCAGTTCTCCACAGGCCAATGGTAAAGCTTGACTGTCATCTTTCGGGAATGTAAACAATAAAACACCGGCTGTGTTTGTATTGCTGCAGCCACCCGCAATACACCGCTTCCCCCCAACAGCTTTCTCCTTTGCTGTCTCCATTGTTCATTGAACAAATTGCAAAAGATTCACCAACAAAGATGTCCAGAATACTGTGGAATTTTGCGATGAAAACAGACGACTTAATAGCTGGCCACCATGCTGTCCCAAAATGTCCTCTACAATCCGTGACGTCACGCGCAGGCATCATCATACCGAAACGTTTTCAGCAGGATATTCCGGCGCAAAATTTAAAATTGCACTTTAGTAAGCTAACCTGGCCGTATTGGCATGTTTTGCAATGTTAAGATTCCATCATTGATATATAAACTATCAAAATGCCTGGTCGGTAGTAGTGGGTTTCAGTAGGCCTTAAAAGCAGTTTTCTACTAAGGTCAAAGTGCACGTGTCCATCCCTGGCCTTCAGGGAATTCCCAAGGAAGTGGGAAACACAATAATGTAGGTGTCGGGTTTAGAAAGAAGATTTGAGACCTTAGCAACATCTGGTTTAAGTTCCACACAAAGCATACTTGCCAACCTTGAGACCTCCGATTTCGGGAGGTGGGGGTGGGGGGTGGGGGGCGTGGTCGGTGGTGGGGTGGGGGTTGTGGTTGGGGGCGTGGTTAAGATATATATATAAAAAATATTTGACTTTCAGTGAATTCTAGCTATATATATATATATTTTATTACATATATATATAAATAATAAATTATTATTTATTTATATATATATATATATATATATATATATAAATAAAAGAAATACTTGAATTTCAGTGTTCATTTATTTACACATAAACACACACATAACACTCATCTACTAATTGTTGAGTTAAGGGTTGAATTGTCCATCCTTGTTCTATTCTCTGTCACTATTTCAGAACACACACATTATACAAATATACATTATAAAATCAATAAGAAAACGGGAGCTCTAATTTGGGAGTCTGAATTAGGATCAGAAGTTACTATATAAACATTGCGTACTCAAGTCGCTATTTTGTATTGATTACTGCAGCTGTGCACTGGATTCATTCACAAATACAAACTACAACTCACAAACACTTTAGAGTTAGGCTCCACCATCAGAATGTGTACTTAAACTTATAAAGATCACATGGATATTATTCAGTGAGTTGATTCACCAAAACTAACCTAATATACAGGACGAAAAAGCACACAGGACGTTTCAATTGTTCACAGACTGGTCGCGCTCATCAGAATGACAAGACACTTCCGGTCTGCAGGTGATAGCATTCAATTGGGAAGAAACGCCCTACTGCCCCCTACTGACCAATGTGAATACTGATAAATGTGGAATGACAGCTCCAAAAACGAATTCAAACCACAAAATAAAATAAATAAATCAACACAAAAATGTGACACATTATGGGTGGGTCACATATGCATGTACAGTAGATGGCAGTATTTTCCTGTTTAAAAGTGTCACAACATTGCTGTTTACGGCAGACAAACTGCTTTACTAGACGAAATGCTGTTGTTGTGTGTTGTTACCGCGCTGGGAGGATGTTAATGAAACTGCCGTACAATAAACCCACATAAGAAACCAAGAACTCGCCCTCGATCATTAGCTGTTTAAATTGTGGGAAAGCGGACGTGTGAACAGGTGGTCAACACGTCACTCAGGTCCGCATGGAACTGGAGGGGGCGTGGCCTCCAGCTCCGCCTGAATTTCGGGAGATTTTCGGGAGAAAAATTGTCCCGGGAGGTTTTCGGGAGAGGCGCTGAATTTCGGGAGTCTCCCGGAAAATCCGGGAGGGTTGGCAAGTATGACACAAAGGGACAGAGGATATTGGTCGGAGGTCACCGAACCCAAATCATCACAGGTTGACTCTCAGTAAAATAAATAAACTGGGTGTTGGCCAGACTGATCGGCATCAAGGTTTGACCCACCAGGAGAGGGGTCTATAAGAAATGCTATTTAAACACAATGTTCCGACAAGACAGCAGAATGAAGAGATCTGGCACTTCTTCTCCTAGAGTTGCAACTCTAGTCCGAGGCTCGCTGAAACAAAATAAAGCTTTTTCTTTGACGATTCCTCTTGGCGTCTCCTTGGCTCATCACCCATCACACGGCCATCAAATATACAACAGTACCCAAGTGATTGTTGCATGCTCCCAAGAAAGTACTCTTTTCATTGTTATTGGAAAGTTGTCCACACATATAGTTGTTAAAATGATCCCCTTTCACATATTGTAAAGGAATACCATTAGATTTAAGTACAGCACCTTGACTCGGGATGGGTACCTTTCACCATTTACGGGGACCTGGAATCGGTATTGGTACACAACAATTTCAATTTTCGGTACTTGTGTGTGTGTCTATTAGGGATAGAACAAACAGGAAAACTATTTGAAACGTTCGGTTAACCTTACATGGATTCGGAGCATTTTGCTCTGATCATGTTTTTTTTTCTTCTACTCTTCTTGAAATGCTGTCATTGTGTGGAGAAGTACTGTTTGTCTGGGAAAATTGTGTTTACGGTGACTATACGCTTCACAAACACGCACCTCCATAGAGCTGGCCAAGCCGGCAGCCCTGCACCCTTCTCTGGTCAGCTCTTTGCCTGCCTCTGGGACACCTGTCACTCAGACTTTGAAGCGGCCACCTCAAAGACATATATGCGAAAAAACTAGAAAACTAACTCCAAAATACAGAGCCAAACAGCTCCCAAGAGACATACAGGGAACAGAGAATGTGTGTGTGTCAACATATTTGCAATATATATAATTTTTTTAGACATATCATCTTTACAGCAACATAATTTCATAATATTATAGCTGCATGTTGAGTGAGCTAATGGGCTGATTAAAACGTTTGGTGTCGGCTGGTGTTTTTTTTAAATGCAGTTTTGTTTTTTTCATTTAGAATATATTAACATATACGAGAAA
Organism: Nerophis lumbriciformis; assembly: GCF_033978685.3. Classification (NCBI taxonomy): domain Eukaryota; kingdom Metazoa; phylum Chordata; class Actinopteri; order Syngnathiformes; family Syngnathidae; genus Nerophis; species Nerophis lumbriciformis. The sequence continues at coordinate 21,791,385 of NC_084555.2, read as the reverse complement.
AACGTCTTGAAATATGCATTTTCTTGTGTTTTGAGCACAGTAAGTGCAGCCTCTCTCTCGTGAGCGCAAAAAAAAGTAGGTTTCATCGTGCATGCAATGAACTTGTCAGGCGTGTCACTGACAGTTTGGTTATGTTTTGGTTTTTCCTCTGTGTTTGTGTTTTATTTCCTATCAGCGCTCTTATTTTGGTTCCTTTTCCTGCACATCTCCCTTAGCGCTTGTTTCCCTCACCTGTACCTGATTGGCAGTCTGGCACACCGGGTGGCAATTGCCAATCAGACTACTATTCATACCTGCTTTGCCCTCCAGTCAGCTGTTAGCTGTTTCCTGTAAGCTGTGAGCTGTTTCCTGATTCTTGTTCCTGTTTGCTGTTTCCTGTCTTCTGGTTCCTGGTTAGTGTTTTACCTGCATTTTTGGACATTCAATCATGTTGTCCTGCACCAAGCCTGCCATCTCTGCATCTTGAGGTTCGTCACTAACACTTCCTGACAGAACTGTTTCTAAAATGCCCATAACAAGTGGTACATGTCTGTTGCTTGTTTGATAGCAAAACACCACAGGTAGGAGCATGATAAGATGAATGTGCAGTAAATGGGTTTCTCCATGGTGGAAACTACATAGTACCTAAAACTACAAAAATATAATTTAAATAATGCGGTCTGCACCAGTTAAGAATAGCATGTGCAATGTTATTAGACCGCACACAACACACTAATAGTCCACACTTTTTATAGATTGCACACGCTGTTTGGCACAGGGTATTTGGATCTTAGAAAATCAGGCCCGATGTTGATGAATGGTAAACATGGAATTCTAAAATATTTAAAAGGAAAAAACAAATTTGAAAAAAAAAAAAGATTTCATATGTGTATGTGTAGTTTGGATCATACGTGAAAAACAATGTTCACCGTGCCACAAAACCATACTTGCCAACCCTCCCGGATTTTCCGGGAGACTCGCGAAATTCAGCGCCTCTCTCCAAAACCTCCCGGGACAAATTTTCTCCCGAAAATCTCCCGAAATTCAGGCGGACCTGAGTGACGTGTCGACAGCCTGTCACGTCCGCTTTCCCACAATATAAACAGTGTGCCTTACCAATCACGTTATAACTGTAGAATGATCGAGGGCGAGTTTTTGGTTTCTTATGTGGGTTTATTGTTAGGCAGTTTCATTAACGTCCTCCCAGTGCGGTAACAACACACAACAACAGCAGTCACGTTTTCGTCTACCGTAAAGCAGTTCGTCTGCCGTAAACAGCAATGTTGTGACACTCTTAAACAGGACAATACTGCCATCTACTGTACATGCATATGTGACAATAACATCTACGGCTTTTAGAGAGTGCAGTGCACAACTGCGCACACAACAAGGAGACGAAGCAGAATGCATCATCAGAGAGGGTGTTCAGCATGGTTAGAAAAATAGTGACAGAGAATAGAACAAGGATGGACAATTCAAGCCTTAACTCAACAATGAGTAGATGAGTGTTATGTGTGTGTATATGTGTAAATAAATGAACACTGCAATTCAAGTATTTCTCTTATTTATATATATATATATATATATATATATATATATATATATATATATATATATATATATATATATATATATATAGCTAGAATTGACTGAAAGTCAAGTATTTCTTATATATACAGTATATATATATATATATATATATATATATATATATATATATATATATATATATATATATATATATGAAATACTTGACTTGGTGAATTCTAGCTGTAAATATACTCCTCCCCTCTTAACCACGCCCCTAACCACGCCCCCCCTTCTCCCCCAACCTCCCGAAATCGGAGGTCTCAAGGTTGGCAAGTATGCACAAAACTGTCATAAGATCTAAACTGTGTTTTGTGTGAACCGTTCCACTCCTCGGTGTGCATGTGGTAGTGAAAGTTAATTTGATATTTTTTTGTGATGTGACATTTAGGACTGAGCCGATAACTGAGTGTTCCGGTTGATACATCTTGTACTCTCAGTCTAATTTGCCATTATGCATTCAATTCATGTCCGAGGTGTTGCCATAGCCAAAAAGTAGAATGTGTAGAATCTGCCAGTCTTGTATTTTGTTCAGTCTAACAGTGTTTCCACTGTAAGTATTATATTTATTGCACACCAGCAGTTTGAGTGCATTGTGCATCTTAGTTGTGAAGTGTGAAGTGAATTATATTTATATAGCGCTTTTCTCTAGTGACTCAAAGCGCTTTTGCATAGTGAAACCCAATATCTAAGTTACATTTAAACCAGTGTGGGTGGCACTGGGAGCAGGTGGGTAAAGTATCTTGCCCAAGGACACAACGGCAGTGACTAGGATGGCAGAAGCGGGGATCGAACCTGGAACCCTCAAGTTGCTGGCACGGCCACTCTACCAACCGAGCTATACCGCCCCACAATTACAACTACAATAATGTAGTTGTAATTGTGATTGCCATATTTGAAAGTGTTAAAATTACCTTTTGAAAATGCTTATCCGTAGCATGTGTATGGCATATTCAATGCAAATTAGCATTGAGCTAGGTTTAAAAGGGGGACCTTATTTTCAAACGCTTTCTATACATGCTTGCTTTGCCGGCATGGAAATTTGCAACATTACCTAAAGTTAGTTTGCTATATGTATGTCTGTTTGCCAGCCGAGTGCTTGAGATGAAGCCGAGTCTGCCAGCGGATGTAACGTAAAATGCAACCCAGGTATCAAAAATGTATTTTTCGTAAACCAGGTACGGGCTGGTACAGATAACATTGGTCAGGACCAATTAAAGTACTAAAGTTGGTACTTTTCCTCAAAAATGAGTGCTACAATTGCCATTATTGTGCACGACCTTGCTTTTCTGGGCTACAAAACACAAATGTATTTGGACATTTCAAATGTTAAATGTTCACTTCATATCTGACAAACTGTATTCCAAGCAGGGACATGCAGTCAAGGTAGGCAGGTGAAGCAGAGCCTCACTTGTCATGATGGAGGGAAAAAAAAAACTAACTAAAAAAACCAATAATAATACCATCAAATAAATATGAGTATTTGTCCATTAAACTGCTATTTTCTGTATATACAAATTTATTTTTAATATTTACTATATTTGCACACAAACCGATCATGAGGCTTTCGCGTGTGTTACCACTTCACCACCTAACTTGTGTGTTTGTAAGAGAAAGAGGAAGAGGGTGTGTCTTGCTGCTGGTCTGCTTGCCCATAAGGATGTATTCACCTGATGTCACATCTGGCTCATATACCTATGGGAGACTCGAAGTGGTGGTCGCCTACCTCCTCAGTGGCCTAGTGGTTAGAGTGTCCGCCCTGAGATCGGTAGGTCATGAGTTTAAACCCCGGCCGAGTCATACCAAAGACTATAAAAATGGGACCCATTACCTCCCTGCTTGGCTCTCAGCATCATGGGTTGGAATTGGGGGTTAAATCACCAAAATGATTCCCGGGCGCGGCCACTGCTGCTGCTCACTGCTCCCCTCACCTCCCAAGGGGTGAACAAGAGGATGGGTCGAATGCAGAGGACACATTTCACCACAGCTAGTGTGTGTGTGACTATCATTGGTACTTTAACTTTTTTTTAATTGTCAAAGCGTTCTGGGCGTCATTTCTCAAAGAAAAATGCCCTATGCTTGCTTTGTTTCAGGCTGTTGGCACTGTACAAATCGCAAAAAAGATTAAAGTTATTTTCAGTGTTCCTCGAGAGGTAATCAAGAAGGGCAAAGAGTGCAAGATTTTACAAAACGACGATGACAAACGTGCATGTTTGCAGTGATCACTTTTTTTAATGGTGTGTTGGATATACTTTTAACATTTAGAATTTCCTATTCAAACAGTATTTTGATATTTTGTATTTGATCCTGTTTCGGAGTTCTTAAAACAAATTTGTGCTACTCAGCGAGTCGAAATAAAAGAAAGTCGGTTCAGTAGACCACCACTTCATTAACGTACGTTCAAAAGTCACGAGACTGAACACAACCTATATCGCTAAAATAATGTTTGTCGATTAATTTTTAAATCCATTTTAAATTTTGACTTTGTAAACTGTATAATCTACAGCCTGTTTAATGTTTTTAATGTAAATGTGACATTATTCTTGGTAATCTGACTCTGAAGTAGTGAAAAGACAAGCTGGAGGCTCCGCTCCTCCAGTGCCTCAGCAGTACTCTGACTCCCCACACTGGGAGAAGTGAGGGCAATCAAGTCGTGTATAAAGAGAGTATGGCCAACTAAGCAACAGGCGCCATGACTGCTACCAAGGACATGTGCGGCTGTTTCCGGATGCATGCAAATCTTAAAACTATCGTTTTAATGGTAGTTTTTCCGACAAAATAAAATAAAATAATACGTCAAAATATAGTTCTAAAGATACTTCAGCTCATAAACTTACGATAAAACGTGCTTTTATTATGCGAAAGTAAACATTTGCAGCCATATTTGACACATTCTGCAGTGTTTAGTGGGCAGCAGGTTCTCTAACATGCACCCGACGATGCAATAAACGTAAACAAATACACAGAACGACCAAAAAAATAACGTATCACCCTCAATTTGCTCAAATCTTAAATAGCTTTGGACCAACAATCACAGAGAAATTGTGACTTCAGTGTGTGTACAGTAGGAAAGGGATTCATATGCCGCCATTCCTTGGTGGATCTTGCGTGAGAGGAAGAGAGGGGGTTAATCATTTTGCAATGCAGTTTGCTATAAAAGGAAGGAAAGCGCCACTTTATGTGGCAACTCACACTGTGTGGTCAAAGTTGGAATTGCCACAAAACACATTATAAAATATCCAACACCTTACTGCCATCTGGTGGCTAAGTGGATTGTGCACTCTCAAAATTGGTCATGTTTCATGTGTCAGGTAAACTGCGAGGAATATGAATCCTCTTTTTACTGTATGTCAACTGCAGTGGCTGCCTCCAATGTGTTTGTAATCACTGCATGTATCACTCATCATGTATTTGTCATGTCTGTGTGATCATGTTTTGTTTTAGTCATGTTCGGTTTTGTTTTTGGACTCTTTGTGCACTTTTGTTTGTTTTGTCACCATAACAACCCATTAGTTTTCACCTGTCATGTCACGCACCTGTTTCACGTTTCATGTCACACACCTGATTCATTTGCACTCGCACACCTGTCACTAATCATGTCACTGCTATTTAAGCCTGTCTGTGTCTTTTGATCGTCCTGGTGACATATCCTAACCATCCAGACTACCTCTGCTACCCATGATATTCATATCCACTATAGTTCATGCTTCATGCCATGCCACAGTAAGTTTTTATTAGTTTCACGTCCATAGTTTTGCCTTTGTCCTAGTTTTTGTTTTCTTAGCCAAGTTTATCTCCGCCTGTGAGCGCGCTTTTTGTTTGTATCATTTTTTTGTAGTTTGTTAGTGTTTAAAATAAAAATACCTTCACGGCATGTCCGGTCCAAGTTCACTTGCATCTCGGGAAAACAACCACTCCATAGTAGGGATGTCCCGATCCGATATTTGGATCGGATCGGCCGCTGATATTTGCAAAAAAATGCGTATCGGCAAGGCATGGGAAAATGCCGATCCAGATCCAGTTTAAAAAAAACTCCGGTCCGTGTTTTCCAACGCACCGATTTAAATAATACATTCCACTTTTCTGCTGCTCCCTAATTTCCGTTCCGCATTTTCCAGCACACCTTCAACACATCCACAGGTCTGGGGATTCTCACGCAGTTGCTTTTAGCTGCTGGCATTACACGACAGGCTCTTCTCACTCTTTCCTGTGTCTCCCTCTTACAGACAGCGAGCGCACCTTCTTACACACGTCACATACTGTCGCGTCATACGTCACATACTGTCACGTCATACGTCACATACTGTCACGTCATACGTCACATACTGTCACGTCATACGTCACATACGTATACGCCCCAGCAGAGAGCGAGGTAGCGGCATGGCTAACGTTAGCTGTGATGCTAGCGCAGCCGCTAAGGTGTGCGCCTGCTCAAGCGTCCTCTGCGCACGGCAAATCTATGCCACGCACAAAATCAAATAAAAAAATAAGCGCATAACAATTTTCGACACACGGACACGACAGAGAAAACAGTTTTCGTCATCATTGTTCAAATATTGTAACGTCTGTCGAGACGCTTATCTCCATTCGGTGCCACACGTCCACACCATCAAAATGCCGAGGCAAACATTTCCACATCAACACCGTATGAAAAAAATAGTGATTTTTTTTAGTTGTGATTTCCCTCTCTGCATGAAAGTTTAAAAGTAGCATATATTAATGCAGTATGAAGAAGAATGTTTTAATGTAGACACATAGAATCATCATACTGCTGTGATTATATGCATCAAGTGTTCATTCAAGGCTAAGGCAAAATATCGAGATATATGTCGTGTATCGCAATATGGCCTTAAAATATCGCAATATTAAAAAAAGGCCATATCGCCCAGCCCTAGTTCAATGATGCCATTTCTGTTTGTCATGTATAATTTTGTCTATTTTGTGTTTATCCTTGAATAAACAGGTCAGTTCCTTGTTACCAACCATTGTGTATTATTCAAACTCCCCTAATTCAGCTGGCTAGTTGTTATCAAGAGTATTAAACCCTTTTCAACATGATTCTGACAACTAAGTAGGCTAAATAACTTTAAACTTTAATACATGCTCGGATAGGCCAGTATCGGTCAGTATCGGTATCGGTCAGTATCGGTATCGGATCGGAAGTGCAAAAACAATATCGGTATCGGATCGGAAGTGCAAAAACCTGGATCGGGACATCCCTACTCCATAGTCCACGTCCTGACAGTATTATTATTCTAACTGATCGTTCTTTTTTGTAACATGCTATGTGAATAAGTGTACTTTTGCAGTTATTTCCCCATACTTATGCACAATAACCCAGATATGGTAGCACTGTTGAGCAGTAGAAAATATGGTGTGCTTTTTTTTAGCTTTATTAGCTTTATTCATTATTGACGTATTTCTTGACACTTTATGTTGTATATTTTTTAACGAGATTTCCAGTTAATTTTATTATCAATTATTACACCCAAAATGTGGTTTCTTTTACTTATCCAACGTTTATTTGTTTATTTGTATTTGACTTTCTCTTCTGCTGTTACCGGATTGCATTATTTTAGTTTTATTGAGATTCTGAGATTTCTTTCATTTGTTCATTTCTTGTTATTTGTATTAGCTTCTGTGTGTTCTCTCCTGAACAAAACAAATACCTTGTGTTGCGTGTTTACCTCCGAACCTTCACTTACCATACTCGTCTTCTTTCCGGGTTGCTGGGAAAGCGATGTTAAAGCTTTCCGCAATTCTCGCGGGTCGAGCAGCCCCATGCTGCACAATAGGGCATGTTTGCACGTCGAAAAACTTACAAGGAAGCACCGCAAACACATAGCATCGGCTCAAAGTCGGTAGCGGTCATGGCGCCCTGTCGTTTTGACCAATCATTGAGGAGATTGCCTGAAATCGAGTTGGCCATACTCGCCATTTACTCTACTCTCAAACAACTTTATTTATAACAAACATGGCATTTGTAATACAGGAAGCCAGAGTTTGTAAGGCTTTTTGTTTTGTCAGATGCAAAACTGTTGCTTTGAATTAAATGGAACAAAATGAACGATTGAATGAATTAATGTGTCAGCTAGTATAGAGGATTATATACAGTATATCTAAGCTTCTTATTGAAACTGGACCTTAAGACGAAACACATTTCGAAAGTTTCTTTCGTTCTTCTTTCTCTCCTTTGTCAAGTTTGTCGTAAGAAAAAATACACAAGAAATAAGAAATAATATTCCAATGGCGGTCGTGTGTTTGAAAAATATGTTATAGGAACTCCCCCAACTATGTTCAACCTATAAGGTTCCGGAAACATTCCAAAAGACCCAACTAGCTGGCAGGAACTCAGAAAAGTTCCTGAAGAAATAAATCTACCTCGGTAGTTTTTGGTGTCAACACAGGGGGAACTTTATTTATCTGGGTAAATGGGAAAGTTCCTGTCAAATATCCTATGGTGGAAAAGGGACTATTACCAACATCTTGTAAAGTCTTACTGGGAGAGTGGAAGCTGACTATATTTTATTCTATTTTCACATCATATAGTGATGCTGTGGACTCATAATATACTATATTACAAGTGTAATTGAAGTCGATCCAGTTCTTTCACCATACGAGTAATGACTGCAGCTGCAGACCTCAGACAGGGGTTGACCACACATATCCCATGTTTCCTCCTGAAGGAAGACTTTTAGACGTGACACCGTGACAATTTCTCATTCTCTGCTGCTCTCCTCTCTCTTTGATGTGTTCTTGTAGGTTGGAGAATGAATTGATGAGGTGGTGGACTTCTTCTTCAGCACAAAGAGAGGAGAGGCTCTTGTTTACCGTCCGCAGTGGGAATTCAAGGTCAGTGCGCACACACACACACACACACACACACACACACACACACACACACACACACACACACACACACACACACACACACACACGCACACACACAGTCAGGTTGACTAATACATACCAAGGAGGCATCTCTTTTATCTGATTCAAGGTTTCATTCATACAGTTTCTTAAGCATATGCAAATAACCGAGTTGAAGAACAAATGAGAGACGCTAAATAAACAGGGTCCCTTTGTGCAGTTTTGTCCTTCTCACATTCTATTTTATATTTGTTCTTGCCACTGTTTCCTTTTTTTTTTTTTTTTACTTTTAGGTGGATACAAAAAGTGTATCCAACACTCAAACGAATGTCTATTTTTTTTGCACTCCTATGAACTTTGCACGATGGGAGGAGTTCCGATTTTAATTGCTTCCCCACAGATTGCAGCCTCGCAAAGAAACTGGGTTAATTGCAAAAGAAGCGAGAGCCGCTTGTGACCTTCACTGAGTACTGCCAATTATGTTCGCTGCACCACACAGCGCCAGCTAGTAACAACCGTAATAGTCGGACTGACTATTGATTTGATATATTTCAGGAAAGCCGTTTTAGATGCACAAAATGCCATAATTATAATGGTGTCCTGACATATTTGCAAGTATTCACTTAAAGGGCATCAGCCACATTTCAATGAATTGGTCATACCGCAGCTTGAAAAAAAGAATCAGAACTAAAAATCTGCCAGTCTGCCCCAAAACAAAAGAATGGAGAACAATAGAGAAACGTATTGACTACAGCTGAACAAAAATGGTGGATTCGTGCCAAGCTCCTCTGGTAAACCTCTACCTGAAGGCAAAATATGTCACTAAAGTCTCGAATTCCAAACAGCTCGTTTGGAGCAGGTTTAGAAAAAGGTACGATTATTTCGTAAATATCTTGTCATGTCTGTTGATCATGTTTTTGTTTTAGTCATGTTCGGTTTTGTTTTTGGACTCTTTGTGCACTCTTGTTTGTTTTGTCACCATAGCAACCCATTAGTTTTCATCTGTCATGTCACGCACCTGTCTCACGCTTTGCACTCGCACACCTGTCACTAATCATGTCACTGCTATTTAAGCCTGTCTGTGTCTGTTGATCGTCCTGGTGACATTATCTATCCTATTCATCCATGCTACCTCTGCTACCCATGAGATTCCTGTTTATTATAGTTCATGCTTCATGCCATGCCACAGTAAGTGTTTTTGTTTATTGTTCATAGTTTCTGCCTTTGTGCAAGTTTTGTTTCATGAGCCAAGTTTGTTCTCCGCCATTGTGCGCGCCTTTTGTTTGCTTTCTTTTTTTGTAGTTTGTTGGTATTTTAATAAATATGTACTCACAATCACGCCTTCCCCGCGCCAACTTTCCTTTGCATTCCGGGAAAACAAACCCCAAGGACTACGTTTTGACATATCTCAGCCATGTCTTCCTGGTTTTATTTAGAATTTTCAGTACTCATGGGGATACCAAATACACAAAAACGGGTACCAACAGGTAAGAAAAGTTGGTTTTCCATAATAGCACCGTAATAGGATCATAGGGAAGTAAATGACTGCATTAGTCAGGGGTGTCAAACGTAAGGCTCACGGGCCGAATTAGGCCCGCGGGCCAGTTCAGGCCCACAAATAGGTTTTCTCCGGGCCGCGGGATGAGTTTGCTAAGTATAAAAATGAGCCGAAATTTTTAAATGAAAGAAACTGCTGTTCTAAATGTGTCCACTGGATGTCGTAATAGCAATTCGTTGTATCTTTGTAGATGATGCTACATATGTAAACAAATAAAATAAACCACATGATGTTAGTGCACCAGTCGAGGAACATGAGCAAACTACATAAATAACATACTGTAATTTGATTTTTATATTATTTTTTAATCTTTATAATTGAAAATGAATACCAATGAGTTGACTGATCAACATTATCACATAATTTATTCACAAATAAAGGTAGAATACTATTAACCGCAACATGTAAGTGTAAAAAAAAACAACAACATTATGATTTGTACATTTTCAGAATGTGCTTGTTCTATTTTTAAACAAAGAAAACAATCTGAAGTTGTCTTTATTTTTAAGTTATCGTGCCATGATTTTACCAGTCCGGGTCACTTAGGAGTAGATTTTTCTCCATGTGGCCCCCGATTTACAATGAGTTTGACATTCATGTATTCACACCCTTCAGGTCAATATTGAGTACCTTTGACTGCAACCATAGCATTGAGTCTAAGTGGATATGTCTCAGTCAGACTGGGACATCCAGACACTGCACATTTCACCCCATTCCTCTTTGCGAAATAGCTGAAAGTATGTCAGGTTGCTTGGCGATTGAGCGTGAACAGCTTTTGCAAGTCAGCCACAAATGCACACAGAATATAATAAAGATCTGGGGCCTAGTGGGTCAAAAATGGTGCACGCTCAAATCCAGAAAACTAATGCACAAAACAATTCAGATGTATTAAAAAAGTGTGCACACGCATTAATCCAAGCACATTTCACATTGGAGTGGCTGCCCACTGCCTGTTCACGACCCCATTTAAATTTGAAAATCACATTGAAATTTGCCATGCGCCTGAGATCCCACACTCTGCTCAATCAGAAACACAAGGATGATGAGAGGAGACAGTGAAAACGAAGGAAGGAGATGCTTTGTGCTCAAGTGAAGGTGCGCCAAAATATACTCTATGGCAGTGTTTTTCAACCTTTTTTGAGCCAAGGCACATTTTTTGCGTTGAAAAAATCCGGAGGCACACCACCAGCAGAAATCATAAACTCAATTGACAATAAAAAGTCGTTGTCGCAATTGTTGGATTTGAATTTAAACCATAACCAATCATGCATCACTATAGCTCTTGTCTCAAAGTAGGTGTACTGTCACCAACTGTCACATCACCCCCTGACTTATTTGGAGTTTGTTGCTGTTTTCCTGTGTGTAGTGTTTTAGTTCTTGTCTTGCGCTCCTATTTTGGTGGCTTTTTCTCTTTTTTTGGTATTTTCCTGTAGCAGTTTCATGTCTTATATTTCCCGCATCTACTTTGTTTTAGCAATCAAGAATATTTCAGTTGTTTTTATCTTTCTTTGTGGGGACATTGTTGATAGTCATGATATACATTGTGGACGCCGTCTTTGCTCCACAGTAAGTCTTTGCTGTCGTCCAGCATTCTGTTTTTGTTTACTTTGTAGCCAGTTCGGTTTTACTTTCGTTCTGCATAGCCTTCCCAAAGCTTCAATGCCTTTTCTTAGCGGCACTCACCTTTTGTTTATTTTTGGTTTAAGCATAAGACACCTTTTTACCTGCCTTTACAAAGCAATTAGCTACCGGCTGCCACCTACTGATATGGAAGAGTATTACACGGTTACTCTGCCGAGCTCTGGACAGCACCGACCCTCAACAACAACACATCATTTGCAGACTATAATTACTGGTTTGCAAAAAATGTTTTTAACCCAAAAAAGTGAAATTAGATAATCTCCCACGGCACACCAGACTGTATCTCACGGCACACTAGTGGCACAGTGGTTGAAAAACACTGCTCTATGGCACGCTCTCCTCTGGCGTTTTCTTGTGAACGAAAGAAGATTGAGTGTGATAAAGTGTGCAAGGCTGTCAATGCTTTGCAGTCAATTAACTGCACACAGGAACAAATAAGATATTAGGGTAACACTTTAGTATGGGGAACATATTCTAAGTAACACAGACTTAATTAAGAGTTATTTGGACACTGGGGGAACATATTGTAAATAACACAGACTTAATTTAGAGTTATTTGGTTAGGGTTAGGGTTAGGGTTGTTGTATAATAAGGCCATGCTGAATAAGGCATTAATAAGTACTTAATAATGACTGATTAAGAGCCAATATGTTACTAATTTGCATGTTAATAAGCAACTAATTAGTGGTGAATATGTTCCCCATACTAAAGTGTTACCGGAATTAGTGGTGCAACATCAGGAAGAAGGTGAAGAAAACGATGCATGTGCATGGCCGAAACAGGCAAGGGGACCAAAGAGTAGTGCTCACCCCGTTTAAAAGATAGTTGCTGCCATGATACGTAAAACTTTAGAAGACGACTCTAATTACACCCGAGATAAATTTAACTTGTGCAATTTACAACAAAATGTGTTCATAGGGTAGCCTGCTCACAGCCAGATTAGCGTTTCACATGAAAATTCTGTAATATTTGGTTTGAAATCTTTTGGAATTAAACATGCCACAATATCAAAAAGGATATGAAAGACTTTGACTCTTGTTTGACTACTCAATTTGTGATTAGGAAACGGGAGAGTTAGCACAAAGTTGGGCCATTCCTCCACCGTCTCCGGTGCCATTAATGTGCTAAAACCATTGGCTGCTGCAGCTGTCCGCCCGACTGGTCAAGCTGTGCTGGAGTCACAAGAACACATTGTGACAGCAATAGGTGGCAAAACGGTCGCCTGGATAAATTAATAGACATCCTCACAATTATGAATATGAAGCATTAAACGTGCGGCATAAATGGTCGCCAAGATAAACAGACGTTCTCACAAATATGATTATGAGCCATTGAATGTGCAGCATAAATTTCCACATTCAGTTCACTCTTGATACGTCTCAACTCTGCAGAGTTACATGAGGCCCTTGGGCTTTTACTTAGCCACGCTAAAACATTTACCCTGTTGTCTATAAAATCACTACAGTAACAATTCCTGGCACCTGGGAATCAATATTACTACTCCACAGTACCATTTTTCGGTACTTTTGCGTGTGTTCAGATGTGTCAATACATATTAATTGTTTAAAAAAAAAAATCATTATTCTTTTGATTTAATGTTTAACACTGCACTGTGCTTTTCAGTGGTTATCTTGTTTTCTTACACTTTTTGTGGGTCATTTGCAAGTACTGTACTGCATTATATAGTACACTTTGCATGCAGTTGCAATTCCAAGACTATACTATGGACTATGTTGTGTTGCTTTAGCTAAAAAGTAGTCTTTGCCATGAAGTTGAATGTGTCAGTCTTCTTTTTTGAGCCCTACAAAGTGTTTATACTGTAAGTATTGGTCTTACTTAATTACTTACTTACTTACTAGTCCAAGGTCACAACCTATTGTGATCGAGGGAGTCGAGGTACAGACCGTGGACTCATTCAAGTACATCGGGGTGTGGGTGGACAATAAGCTGGACTGGACTGTTAACACGGACCACTTGTACAAGAAAGGACAGAGCAGGCTATACTTCCTGAGGAGGCTGCACTCCTTTAACATCTGTAAAAAACTCTTGTAGATGTACTACCAGTTTGTGGTTGCCGGTGTTCTGTACTACATCGTAGTGTGCTGGGGGGGCAGTACATCTAAGAAGGACAGCTCAAGACTGGAGAAACTGATCAGGCGGGCCGGTTCTATGATCGGAATAAAACTGGACTCACTGGTGAGGGTGGCAGAGAAGAGGACTGTGGAAAAACTAGTGAGCATCCTGGATGATGCCAGTCACCCTCTGCATACCGTTGTCAGTGGCCAGAGGAGCCTGTTCAGTGCTAGACTGCTTCATCCCAAGTGCAGGACTAATAGACTAAAAAACTCCTTTGTCCCACACGCCATTAGACTGTACAACTCCTCTCTGGGGGTCAGGGGGGATACTAGGATGACAGGGGATGCAAAAAAATAACAGTGCAATACTTTTTCATAACATGGTCACTACTGCCTAGTTTCTCTTGTTATATTCTTATTTTACTGTTATATTTTTATTCTCATTGTTGCAATTTATTTTTATTCTATTGTAATATTTTTCTATTTTGTTTCCATTTATACCCCAATTATTTACTTTTAACTTTTTAAATTTGATCTCAATTTTGTACACTGCTGCTGGAAGTTTAATTATCCTGAGGGAACTCTCCAGAAGGAATCAATAAAGTACTATCTATCTATCTATCTATCTATCTATCTATCTATCTATCTATCTATCTATCTATCTATCTATCTATCTATCTATCTATCTATCTATCTATCTACTTCACACCTGCTGTTTCATTGTAACGTGCATCATAGTTGCAGTATTCATTATAATTTGGAGGTGTTGCAAGTGGCATGTTGAATCCTTAAATCTAATGTTTAGCATGTCGATAGCAAATCAGCATCAAACTAGCTCATTTTTAAACGTGTAGCCTTACTTATGAGTAGGAATGTACATACATGCCAACCCTCCCGATTTTCCCAGGAGACTCCCGAATTTCAGTGCCCCTCCCGAAAATCTCCCGGAGCAACCATTCTCCCGAATTCCTCCCGATTTCCACCCGGACAACAATATTGGGGGTGTGCCTTAAAGGCACTGCCTTTAGCGTCCTCTCTCACCTGAAAAGGAGAATATGATATATGTCTCCGTTATCCATAGGTTTATCTATAACCCATAAAGTAGGCAGGCACGGAGCTATTTCTCAGCGTGTGTTTATTCCAGCCGGCACGTTAATACACTGACAAACAACATCCGGATTCCCATTATGCATTGCTTCAAAACTACGGCAAGTAGTAATGTCCAAAAACATAACGGAGACGAAGCAGAAGAACGAAGAAGAGACAGGGCGAAGACGAGTAAGAAGAAGAAGTACACTAGCAAGTTTCAAAATTATTGGAAAAAATCATTTCAGTTCATCCAGGACAGCTCGGAGGGGAAGGGGTATGCTTCCTGCACATTTTGTAGATCAGACTTCTCCATTGAACACGGTGGTCGAACGGATATACTCATTCATGAACGTATTATTTATATATATATATATATATATATATATATATATATATATATATATATATATATATATATATATATATATATACTGTATATATAAAAAATACTTGTAAATATATACACCCCCCCTCCAATTCGGAGGTCTCAAGGTTGGCATGTACTGGTAGTTTTTGGTATCGGTTCCTAATTGGGTGGATCCAGGAAGACCGTTAAGATTCTGGACTAATGATAGTGCTATCGATTTTTTTTTTTTTTTGTCCAGTCGTAATTATGACACGTCACATTTAGATCAAGTGCCGCTGCTATGCACGTTTAGATGATAACCAGCTTAGAATAATCACAAATAAGGAAGCAACACCAAGCCAAAGTTTGTAACGGAACAATATTTCCTCCCAGTCCCCAATGTCACGCACTGTAATAAGAGTTAGTGTCAGTTTGAAGTGAGTGCCATTTAACACACGACCGCTACTACGGCGCGCTTCATCAACCCGACCATCCTTTCAGCGATTCAGTACTTTACAGGCCAATATTAATTCACTCAAAAAACATTTTAAATAATCACTGTTATTTAATACACAACTGACACAAATACGTCGATGACTGTCAACACTAACTTTTGGTCCGTCGCTCAAATAGGTCCATGTGCAACATAACACAAATAACAATTATTCACTGTTACAAAATGCACACCCACCTAACACGCTGATTGATTGTATTAATTTATAATATATATTTGATTTGAACATGAATACCATACATTAACACTATTTTACTATATTATTACTTTTATTTTAAATGTTATAATAAGGACAAGCGGTATAAAAAAGATGAATACATATACTGAGTGTAATTTTAATAAATAGAAACACAGTAATGGATCTGTGTGGTCTTTACAAGATCATAACTGCATTGCACCTTGCACATGCAGACATAGTTGACTTGTTTAAGACTTAAAATACTTCCCTGCTGTGAGATGTTATATCATGATGTTGCTGGTGCACAACCCTATTCTGCTAACAATTATTTGCACAAATTACATATAGTAACGATAAGAGTACCGATGAATACCGGTATCGATAAAATCCGAACAATATACATTCCTACTTTTGAGCGCCTTATTGTTGCTTTGTTGGCACTGAATATTGTAACATTACCTGGAAGCATTGCAGCTAATTTCACTCTGACTGCTTGACTGCTTGTATCCCGGCCAAGTGCTTGAGCCAGTGCTGAGTCTGCAACCGTGCGTGACTTCACGTTAAAAAAAGTATCAAAATATGAAATGTTTGATTTATTATTACTAGTAATTAGTACTCGGTAGTACTGACGGACTTCGGTCGGTGCCTGTAAAAGTAGTTAATTCTTTACCCATTCCGAGCTTTGTGTAGCATTTGCTATATGCTTGGGGTCGTTGTTTTGCTGGAATCTTCTTCAAAGGCGTAGTTCTCTAGCAGGTTGATACAGATATGGTCCTGGATTTGCCAGATATACTTCTTATTACTGTGCGAAATGTTTTTTTTTTCTTCCATTATTATTGTCAAAAGGGGTAATTAAATTGACAATGATTCATTTATAAAAGAAAAAACAGACTGGAACATCCAAAGTGGGTGAATACTTTTGCAAGGCACGAGGGGTCTACCGATTTGTTTTAACAACGATTCAATTTATAATTTGAGGTTGTTGATACGATTCAGGGATGATAATAGTTTATTAAGAACGATTTGATCCAAAATGATTCTGTAAGTCGAAATCAATCCAGCAATTTCTTTGGCCAAAAATTCAATCAGTGTGACTGTGAAATAAATTCTGGATACTGGAGACTGCAGGAAAGGTTTCCTGAATTCCTGTTAGGTCTTGTAAAGGAAAACTGTAGATTACAGGGGTTAAAATCACCCAAGATAATTGCAGATATTCCACATTTTCAGAGCAGGAGTTTGAAATCCTCTTCCTATTGGTGCACCATGCTTGTTTAAGGAGGGCAGTCGTTCCTCCATCATATTTGCCAGAGACATTTGAACATTTGCCAGTAGTAAAACCGAAAGACTTAGCCTTCCTTTGCTAACCATGCACCGGAGTCTATGGTCAACTCCTCCCCCGTCTGCTGTGCTATCGTTTCAGCTTCGTCTGCTGTCCTCGTCTGCAGCGGTCCAAGCGTCTGGTTGGCATAGCATACTAGCTTAGAGAAGGACTCCAGAAACATACGAAATTGCTGCGCTCTCTCAGCTTTATAACGGTCACTCCATCTTAAACGTTTTCAGTGTATGTACTCTGAGCTCTGCACAACAAGGTGAGGAAAAGAAGAAAAACCACAAGGTTGACTCGGAGACCTCTGTGACGTCGCTCTGTGGATCTTTCCGCATAACTTTGAAAGTCTTTATTTATTTAAAATATGCTAAAAAACAACTTTATATTAAGTCTGCTGTCTAGCGTCTAGTAAAGGAGAATAACGTTTTCTCCTACGTGTGTTCGTTTGAATCTCTAATAAAGCTCGCCAAGTCGTTGTCAATTTTCAGAATCACCATCTTTAATTTATTTTACAGTGTGCTTGTTTGAAGCAACGACATGGGATATCCTCATGGCCACAAGTAGGGAAAGTGAGACATCTTCTCCTTCTCCACAAAGTCTGATAAACTGATCCAAAGGGGGGTTGGGATGTCCGTGTCCCATCTGACTCTGGTTTCCATGGTATAAGCTCCTCTGCTGGCTTATCTTGATGATTACAATAGAAATACCTCACACCCTCATGTCAGGGCTCTATTGTGTGTCCCTTTATATGTGTTACTTTAAAACTAACCATTTACAGTACCGTATTTTCCGCATCATAAGGCGCCCTGGGTTAAAAGCCGCGCCTTCAATGAACGGCATATTTCAAAACTTTGTCCACCAATAAGCCGCCCCGTGTTGTAAGCCGCATCTAACTGCGCTAAAGGAATGTCAAAAAAACAGTCAGATAGGTCAGTCAAACTTTAATAATATATTAAAAACCAGCGTTCTAACAACTCTGTTCACTCCCAAAATGTACGCAAATGTGCAATCACAAACATACGTATATCAACATGGACAGAGCTGCGTGAAAAAAGCCACCCGGCCTCTTCGCGTAAACTTAAACTTACCTTAACCACTCGCTCATCTTTTCTTCATCCATCCCTTCGAGTTAGCTTTTATGATGACGCCGGCTGGAAAGGTCTCTTTTGGCAAGGTCTTCCTTTTGAATATCACCATGGGTGGAAGTTAGCATGGCAAGCTAGAACCACAGTGAAGGATGACTTCTCATTCCCTGTGGTGCGAATATTCACCGTACGTGCTCCCGTTCCACAGTGCGGTTCACAGGAATATCAGTTGCTGTGAAATAGTAATCCGTGTGCGGATGGAGAGATTGCGTCTTTTCATGAACTGGATCCTTGTCGCTTAGTAGGAGCCATTTTGTGGTCTTTACAGATGTAAACAGGAAATGAAACGTACGGTGATATCCGCGCGTTTTTTCTTCTTCTTCCGGGGGCGGGTGGTTGCTTACAGTAGAAGAAGAAGCGCTTCCTGTTCTATGGGGGCGGGTGCTTACCTTGGCGGTTGCTTGCGTAGAAGAAGAAGCGCTTCCTGTTCTACCGGGAAAAAAGATGGCGGCTGTTTACCGAAGTTGCGAGACCGAAACTTTATGAAAATGAATCTTAATATTAATCCATATATAAAGCGCACCGGGTTATAAGGCGCACTGTCAGCTTTTGAGAAAATGTGTGGTTTTTAGGTGCGCCTTATAGTGCGGAAAATACGGTAATACTTAACCCTGTAAGACACAAATATAGAAAAACCTAAAAAATAAAAATAAAAAAAAACCTTTTAGGTGTTGTTGTAGGAGGCATTTGATGCAGTAATTAAAGAGTTAAAAAAAATGTTTATGTATGTTTTTAGAGAAATGTTGTAATATTGCAACATTGGGCTTTGATGGGAGCAGAATTTCTGTATTTGTACTCACGTTGTCTGAACAACTAAGGGTTCATTTGCAGGGTTGATTGCTTACTTATCCCCATAACGGTATATACCATTAATAAAAATCACACATTAGTTATATTTTTATGAAGTCATCTATTACAAATATAAAACAAGATAAAACTCTTAAAAAACGCTTTTTCCCCCTCGATTTTTTCTTTTCATGACATTGGTCATGAAGACTTTCATTGGTGGTGAAGTCCACCAATGAAAGTTTTGCAGTCCCTATCGTCTGTAAAACAAAGGCGAACATCACACTTTCTGCATTGTGTGTTGGTGTATCCTGTATTGCAGTGTCTGCAGCATCATCAACTCATCCACAAAGTTGTGCTCTTCTGGTACCACCTGCAGGCATTTCACTCTGAATGAATCAAGCCAGAGTCTGAGTTTCCATAGTTTGTCTTTCTTTTCGTTTACAAAATGTAATGACGTCAACAGGGATTGGAATCAGTTCCGTGGCATGACATCAGCAACAGGTGGTGGACCAAGTGCTCAGGGTAGACAATAGTGTCTGCCTGGTAAGTCCATCCATTTTCTACCGCTTATTCCCTTTGGGGTCACGGGGGGCGCTGGAGCCTATCTCAGCTACAATCGGGCGGAAGGTTGCGTACACCCTGGACAAGTCGCCACCTCATCACAGGGCCAACACAGATAGACAGACAACATTCACACTCACATTCACACACTAGGGCCAATTTAGTGTTGCCAATCAACTTATCCCCAGGTGTATGTCTTTGGAGGTGGGAGGAAGCCGGAGTACCCGGAGGGAACCCACGCAGTCACGGGGAGGACATGCAAACTCCACACAGAAAGATCCCGAGCCCGGGATTGAACCCAAGACTACTCAGGACCTTCGTATTGTGAGGCAGATGCACTAACCCCTGTTCCACCGTGTTGCGCCTGGTAAGTCGCTTTGGACAAAAGTGTCCAAATTCCATCAATGTAAATTTAAATGGCTAATGGCTCTAATTATCATACTAAAAGGAAAACATGCATACCCCCATTACATCCACACATTCAGGAACATTCCTTTCCCCAGAACTGAATTGTCTGTTGATATCCTCTTTGTGGACAAAGTCATGGAATTTTAGGTCATATTTGGCCACCCATCCAAATGATCACAATCAGGTGTCCTAATCACAGGTGTATAAAATCAAGTGGAAACGCGTTCTCTGGAGTGATGAATCACGCTTTTCCATCTGGCAATCTAACGTGTCTGGGTTTGAAGGTTGCCAGGAGAACGGTACATTTCGGACAGAATTGTGCCGAGTGTGAAGTTTGATGGAGGAGGAGTTATGGTGTGGGGTTGTTTTTCAGGAGTTGGGCTTGGCCCCTTAGTTCCAGTAAAAGGAACTTTGAATACTCCATTTTGGACAATTCCATGCTCCCAACCTTCCTCTTCCAACATGACTGTGCACCAGTGCACAAAGCAAGGTCCATAAAGACATGGATGGCAGAGTCTGGTGTGGATGAACTTGACTGGCCTGCACAGAGTCCTGACCTGAACCCGATAGAAGACCCTTGCGATGAATTAGAACAGAGACTGAGAGTGTGTGACCTCACCAATGCACTTTTGGAAGAATGGTGGAAAATTCCTATAAACACACTCCGCAACCTTGTGGACAGCCTTCCCAGAAGAGTTGAAGCTGTAATAGCTGCTAAAGGTGGACCGATATAATTTTAAATCCCATGGGTTAGGAATGGGATGGCACTTCAAGTTCATATGTGAGTCAAGGCATGTGGCCAAATACTTTTGGCAATATAGTGTATGTAGGTAACATTAACAATATGCAAATCCTTTAAAAGGCACTAAATAAAAATTGGAAATATGTAACTAGATCTATGTGGACCATGGTTAGTTCAATTACATGGGGAATCAAATGAGAATGACGACTACAAGTTGCACAGTACATGAGAAATGGGATGAATTAGTCAGGCAAAGGAGAACCATTTGAGAAGACTGGGGTCACACGTTAAGAACTCTACTTTGTGCTATGATAACCACAAACTAATTGGTTGATATAAAATCAAATCTCAGCACTGCTAATTAGTGTGATGGGAGTGTGGGTGCACGATCACAGCCACGCATTGTTGCTGAATCAAACCTTGGAGGCTTAACCACATTAGTGTTAAAATGTTTGGATTGCAGCTGTTATATATTTGAAGTTTATATCTCGGACACATTTATATCCGTTGACAGAAAGAAAGTACTCTTTTTAGTCATTTGGGAATGTATTATCTCATTCAGTATTAGTTTTAGCAGCTTTTAGAAGCTGGTTTAATCATGGCCACCCAGAAGTAAAGTAGATAGAAGCCCATTAATTCAACATTCCGAATATATTTCATGTAAAAACACTTGGTTTATTTTGACTTTTGTTTTGATGAAATTGAAATAGCAACACCCTCTACTTCCCAATACAGTTGAGCGTTATGCATTTAGGATTATACCACAACCACAGTTTTTGCTGAGAATTTACCATTAAGTTGCTCTACCATATTTACACATTCAGAGGGACAAACAAATCTTCCAGAAGTCTTCAAGAAAGTGCTTACATTCAAAACGTTATATATATAAAGCTCGTAGGCTGAATGCATAATGGGTCATATAACTCAGCAGGGCAGAAGTAGGAATAATTCAGAGCGTGGCCTGAGCCTACATTAACTATAGGCTGAAATACAATTCCACTCTTAAACGGGAAATACACTTTTTATTTTTATTTTGCCTATCATTTACAATCTTTGTTAGACAAGAGCACACATGTCTTTCTGTACGTCTAAATCTCGAAAAACTGCTAGCGAGAGGCAGCTAACAATGCAAGTAATGATGAGTCATCTAAAAAACATCCAAAAATCGGCACCAATGCTCTATTTACTTGCTGTGACTTGCAAATTAACTAAGCTGTAGCAACGTTATTATTGTAAGAGCTAATGTGCGGGAAACATTTTTTAGAGACACTCACACTGCTTCTTCGGCCACTAGCTAGAGGCAAGCTAGCTACTGAGCTTTTGCTGCTAAAATTCCTGTGAGATTGGAAACGTTAATGCAGGATTATATATCATGCCTCTCACCTGTATAGTAGAAAGTGTTGGTCATAAGCCGAGAAGTTGGTCAACTTTGAAATTCAACTAAGTGGATATCAATAGCAAGTTCCGGCAATATTTGTGTTTCAACGCCGTGTTTTTTTAGGAGGATTATGCTGAATTTACCAGCTAAATAGGGAACAGAAGCCTTGTGCTGAAAGATACAACCATCCCCTCAGTCAGCATCCAGTGTGAGTGAACATCGTAGGTGACTGTTTTGCTATGTCCGTGTTTATATATATTTAGCACTTAGCACTAGTGCTACATGATGCTTAGTGTTTCACGAGAACTGGATCTGTTTAGCACTCAGCTTCCAAAACTTGTAGCTCATCCTCCATGTATTCAGGCTCAAAAATACAAGGTTCTGGATCATCATTTGTCCCAAAGTACTCTTTTGTTGGCTCTCACAAAGTATGCCATGATTAGTGGTACTTGTTGTTTGTTAATGGAAATAGTGATCCCCATGCAAATAAATCAGTGCGCTGAGGAAAGAAGTTCCGGTAATGATCAGAATGATCAAAATACTGTAAATATTACATTATTATGAATATGCCTATTAATGCATGCATATGTTTTTAGGGTGTTTTCATAGGCGGAGTAGGGCCATATCGTCATTACATGCATTGTTAGCCGCCTCCTGCTAGCAGTTTTTTACTATTTACAGAAGAATGCACACAAAATATAAATTCATGTGCGTTCTTGTGTCACACAAGGATTGCGGATGATAGGCAACTATTATTACCTACTTGGGATGTAATGGTATCACATCTCAGGGTACAATATTACCATGGTGTTAAGGCCACAGTACGATATTATTGTATTATATGTCCCATAGTGTGTAAAATGAAGTGTCAGGAATGTTTAGGATAAACACACTTACAAGCATAATGTTAAAATGTGCTAGTCATATTTATTACTTCGAACAAGTATTTCTAAGTAAATAATTGTGTAGAAACATTGACTGCTTCAAGAAAATATTTAAAAGAATAACAACAGTTAATGTATTTAAATTGTCAATGTAAACATCCCATGAAACACGTGTAAAACATTAATGTACAGTTTAGTGTCTTCCAACGTTTACTTTATGAGAAACAGTGTCTCTACAGTGGACAGTTTTATATCAGTCTTAAAAATTTTGTTTCTCAGAAAAGTAAACTAACAATATAACTATTAATAATGTAAATACCTCTCAAACTGATGTTTGCCTACCCCGTGCGATACCGAGAGACAAGCGGTAGAAAAATACACTATATTGCCAAAAGTATTTGGCCATCTGCCTTGACTCACATTTGAACTTGAAGTGCCATCCCCCTAACCCACAGGGTTCAATATGATGTGGGTCCACCTTTTGCAGCTATTACAGCTTCTACTCTTCTGGGAAGGCTGTCCACAAGGTTGCGGAGTGTGTTTATAGGAATTTTCCACCATTCTTCCAAAAGCGCATTGGTGAGCTCACACACTGATGTTGGTCGAGAAGGCCTGGCTCTCAGAACACCTTTGGGATGAATTAGAATGGAGACTATCGGGTCCAGGTCAGGACTCTGTGCAGGCCAGTCAAGTTTATCCACACCAGACTCTGTCATCCATGTCTTTATGGACCTCATGTTGGAAGTGGAAGGGGCCCGCTCCAAACTGTTCCCACAAGGTTGGGAGCATGGAATTTTCCAACATGTTATGGTATCCTGGAGCATTCAAAGTTCCTTTCACTGGAACTAAGGGGCCAAGCCCAACTCCTGAAAAACAACCCCACACCATAATTCCTCCTCCACCAAATTTCACATTCGGCACAATGCAGTCCGAAATGTACCGTTCTCCTGGCAACTTCCAAACCCAGAATATTTAGGAGCGAGGAAATTTCACGACTGTATTTGTTGCACAGACAGTTCCACGCTGAAAATCACTGAGCTTTTATACACCTGTGACCGGGCCAAGTGATTAGGACACCTGATTCTGATCAGTATAGTGTAGATGGATGAATTGAGGATGTATCAAGTAGCTTTTGAGATTACTCATATTTCCCGAAGTGAACATTTTCTTTGGGTAATTTCCCGCCGGGCGTTGCGACGAGACCAGCTGGCTCTGTGTTGCCTTGGAAACGCTCAAAACCTAAGTGGCGAGCTTCGCTTTGCAGAACGCAATCTTTCTTACCCCCGCCAAAAAGGTTAGATGTTTTGGCTTGTGCTTGTCTGTCTGTTTGTTAGCAACATAACTCAACCAGTTATGGACAGATTTAATGTCCAAAAAACAATTCCTTTTATCTACGACGATTGCGGACACACTTCACTTGCTGCTTGCGTCGTTCAGCGCCCCCACTTTGCCGGTCCCGCGCTGCACAGAAGATTCTGGGGGTTTATTTACAGCACTAAAATGACATAAAAAAAACTACACTCACCAAGTTTTCATTTGATACCGTCACACACCAGGGTATTATTGAGAAGACTTTGAAACTGAAATACTGCGGTATTTATAATACCGTTACATCCCTATTAAATACTAATATTAACTATTGCTAGGGAGCCATTTTTAAAAATAAAAACAACATTCAAAACATGGTAGTATGTACGTTGAGTAGCAAAGGATTGACTACCTAATAAAACACGAGTGTCATTACAGTACAATGAAAATCAATAATGCTTATTACTTGACCTACTCAGTGGCCTAGTGATTAGAGTGTCCGCCCTGAGATTGGTTGGTTGTGAGTTCAAACCCCGGCCGAGTCATACCAAAGACTATAAAAATGGGACCCATTACTTCCCAGCTTGGCACTCAGCATCAAGGGTTGGAATTGGGGGTTAAATCACCAAAAATGAATCCCGGGCGTGGCCACCGCTGCTGCTCAATGTTCCCCTCACCTCCCAGGGTCTGATCAAGGGTGATGGGTCAAATGCAGAGAATAATTTCGCCACAATTAGTGTGTGTGTGACAATCATTGGTACTTTACTTGTTTGCTTTCTGTGCAGCGTTCTTTTCATAACACTTGCAAGTGTGGTCAGGATCACACTTTGTTTCAAGGGCTATACACACCTTGGAACTTAAAGGCCTACTGAAATGCGATTTTCTTATTTAAACGGGGATAGCAGGTCCATTCTATGTGTCATACTTGATCATTTCGCGATATTGCCAAATTTTTGCTGAAAGGATTTAGTAGAGAACATCGACGATAAAGTTCGCAACTTTTGGTCGCTGATAAAAAAGCCTTGCCTCTACCGGAAGTAGCAGACGATATGCGCGTGACGTCACAGGTTTTGGAGCTCCTCACATCTGCACATTGTTTACAATCATGGCCACCAGCAGCGAGAGCGATTCGGACCGAGAAACGATGATTTCCCCATTTATTTGAGCGAGGATGAAAGATTTGTGTATGAGTAAAGTGAGAGTGAAGGACTAGAGGGCAGTGGGAGCGATTCAGATAGGGAAGATGCTGTGAGAGGCGGGTGGGGCCTGATATTCAGCTGGGAATGACTAAAACAGTAAATAAACACAAGACATATATTAGCCACAACACAACCAGGCTTATATTTAATATGCCACATAACAAACACCTCCCCTCTCCCGTCCATATAACCCGCCAATACAACTCAAACACCTGCACAACACACTCAATCCCACAGTCCAAAGTACCGTTCACCTCCCCAAAATTCATACAGCACATATATTTCCCCAAAGTCCCCAAAGTTATGTACGTGACATGCACATAGCAGCACGCACGTACGGGCAAGCGATCAAATGTTTGGAAGCGTACTCACGGTACCGTGTCTGCGTATCCAACTCAAAGTCCTCCTGGGAAGAGTCTTTGTTGTCCCAGTTCTCCACAGGCCAATGGTAAAGCTTGACTGTCATCTTTCGGGAATGTAAACAATGAAACACCGTGTTTGTGTTGCTGAAGTCAGCCGCAAAACACCGCTTCCCACCTACAGCTTTCTTCTTTGCTGTCTCCATTGTTCATTGAACAAATTGCAAAAGATTCACCAACACAGATGTCCAGAATACTGTGGAATTTTGCGATGAAAACAGACGACTTAATAGCTGGCCACCATGCTGTCCCAAAATGTCCTCTACAATGCGTGACGTCACGCGCAGACGTCATCATACCGAGACGTTTTCAGCAGGATATTTCGCGCAAAATTTAAAATTGCACTTTAGTATTGGCATGTGTTGCAATGTTAAGAGTTCATCATTGATATATAAACTATCAGATTGTGTGGTCGGTAGTAGTGGGTTTCAGTAGGCCTTTAACCCTTCTCTTAGCCTTACAGGAGAATTGGGACACTATTTGATCAACGTGAAAATGCAAAACCGATGACAAAAGGCTGAGACAAGAAGTAAGGGAGAGAATTGGAATTCAGCCTTGGTCTAATTTTAAATTGATTGAAAATACTGCGGGCAGCACGGTGAAACAGGGGTTAGTGCGTCTGCCTCACAATACGAAGGTCCTGAGTAGTCTTGGGTTCAATCCCAGGCTCTGGATCTTTCTGTGTGGAGTTTGCATGTTCTCCCCGTGACTGCGTGGGTTCCCTCCGGGTACTCCGGCTTCCTCCCACCTCCAAAGACATGCACCTGAGGATAGGTTGATTGGCAATACTAAATTGGCCCTATTGTGTGGATGTGAGTGTGAATGTTGTCTGTCTATCTGTGTTGGCCCTGCGATGAGGTGGCGACTTGTCCAGGGTGTACCGCGCCTTCCGCCCGATTGTAGCTGGGATAGGCTCCAGTGCCCCCCGTAACCCCAAAGGGAATAAGCGGTAGAAAATGGATGGATGGATGAAAATACTGCTGACTGTAACTGCAAAAACTTCAAATGTGTAAAGATGTATGCATTTTTTTATGCTTAATATTGTTAATGTTACAAGACAATGGCAATTTGCAAATAATTATGTTATATTTATTGTTTTAAACCTGCTTTTAGAATGTAGAACCAGTATTGTTTTCCTTTGCACGGTTGTGTCTCGTGGACAGTATAAAGACAAACATCAACAATCTTTATTATTAGAAACAAAAGGTCTTTAGAGACCTGTCAGGAATGGTTCCTTTTGTCTCAGCTGACTGGTACATGTGTGCTGTGTTTAGCTGACATGTTTTATTACCCCTTTTGTTTGTCAATACACTGAGCCTTGCCTGAAGGGAGGAAAATAAGTCTATCGCATTAACACTCTTGATACCCCAAACAAACATCATCCCTCTCTCTGCAGCTCCTCCCCACACATATCCATCATCCATAATGACAACTGCATTGGTGTATTGATGTGATTTTAATACGTCGCTCCCTAACATATAAGCAAGTAAAGTGGGGCACTTAATGGACCGATTGTTTTCCAAAAGCAGGATTATTAGATTTTTTTTAATTCACTATTCTACTGTGAGGTTAGCCTGTAATCCAACCCAATGTCTAATTACCTACTAATTCCCAAGCATAACATATTGATAATCTGTTGGTGTTGTGTTTTGGTTTATTACACATAATTAGCATAAGGTGTTTAGACTTGGAGTGGGGGTGGTGGCAGTTTAGGTTTTGTGAGGCCCTAAAAGATATGTTTGTTTATGGCCCCATTTTGCTTTGATATTATGCAGGTTTCATTTTATCATTTGCTAATAAAACGGAACTCCCCCCCCAATGCTCCAAATGTCAGTAGTTACTGAAAATAGAAACTGTGCATATCGAAACTGACTAAACTGTTTATGCCCTGCGTAGGAGCACATTTTATGATGTGTGATATTTAGTTAGACTTGTTGTCTGTTGCGGACATACACTATATTGCCAAAAGTATTTGGCCACCCATCCAAATGATCAGAATCAGGTGTCCTAATCACTTGGCCCGGCCACAGGTGTATAAAATCAAGCACTTCGGCATGGATACTATGTCTACAAACATTTGTGAAAGAATGGGCCGCTCTCAGGAGCTCAGTAATTTCTAGCGTGGAACTGTCATAGGATGCCACCTGTGCAACAAATCCAGTTGTGAAATGTCCTCACTCCTAAATATTTCAAAGTCAACTGTCGGCTTTATTATAAGAAAATGGAAGGGTTTGGGAACAACAGCAACTCAGCCATGAAGTGGTAGGCCACGTAAACTGACAGAGGGCTCAGCGGAGGAATTATGGTGTGGGGTTGTTTTTCAGGAGTTGGGCTTGGCCCCTTAGTTCATGTGAAAGGAACTTTGAATGCTCCAGGATGCCAAAACATTTTGGACAATTCCATGCTCCCAACCTTGTGGGAACAGTTTGGAGCGGGCCCCTTCCTCTTCCCACATGACTGTGTACCAGTGCACAAAGCAAGGTCCATAAGACATAGATGACAGAATCTGGTGTGGATGAACTTGACTGGCCTGCACGGAGTCCTGACCTGGACCCGATAGAACACCTTTGGGATGAATTAGAACGGAGACTGAGAGCCAGGCCTTCTCGACCAACATCAGTGTGTGACCTCACCAATGCGCTTTTGGAAGAATGGTGGACAATTCCTATAAACACACTCCACAACCTTGTGGACAGCCTTCCCAGAAGAGGTGAAGCTGTAATAGCTGCAAAAGGTGGACCGACATCATATTGAACCCTATGGGTTAGGAATGGGATGGCACTTCAAGTTCATATGTGAGTCAAGGCAGATGGCCAAATACTTTTGGCAATATAGTGTACCTGTGTGTGTGTGTGTGTGTGTGAGTGTGTTTGTGTGTGTGTGTGTGTGTGTGTGTGTGTGTGTGTGTGTGTGTGTGTGGGACCGTGACTTACGCTGTATAGCTTTTTGTAAACATATACATGATAATAACCAGTTGTGGAATTTCCACTCATGTGCTTGTAAGTGGAAGATGTCACAAAATGAAAAAATTGGAGCTATCTATCAAATAATTCATTTTTTTAATCAGATTAATTAGGACATTACAACAAATAATGTTAGACTTTGTGAGGCCCTAAAGGACATGTTTGTTTATGGCCCTATTTTGCTTTGATATTAGGCAGGTTTCATTTGATCATTTGCTAATAACAACGGAACCCCCCCATTACTACAAACAATGATATAATGTCCTAAACATGACGAAAGCAAAATAAATCACATATGAATTGTTTTTTGGGCTTTCAAATAATTAAATTGTTTAAGCCGATTAATCATAGTTTACAAATTAATCATAGTTAATTGTCCTTTACATTTAAGTC
Organism: Nerophis lumbriciformis; assembly: GCF_033978685.3. Lineage (NCBI taxonomy): Eukaryota > Metazoa > Chordata > Actinopteri > Syngnathiformes > Syngnathidae > Nerophis > Nerophis lumbriciformis. The sequence continues at coordinate 21,762,032 of NC_084555.2, read as the reverse complement.
TGAAACATCCGTGTAACCCGAGTAGTCAACAATGCAAATGGGTCTGCAGTCCTTTGCAGTCCATTTGGCAAATGTTTTGGTCAAGTTCAACTAAGTTAGCCTTACTTAATTGCCTGGGGTCACTTGTTGAACTTGCAGCGCCCACAAACACATGCCAAGTGTCGGCATGGTATGTTAAGGTTAAACATACTTGCCAACCTTGAGACCTCCGATTTCGGGAGGTTGGGGGGGAAGGGGGGGCGTGGTTAGGGGCGTGGTTAAGAGGGGAGGAGTATATTTACAGCTAGAATTCACCAAGTCAAGTATTTCATATATATATATATATACTGTATATATAAGAAATACTTGACTTTCAGTCAATTCTAGCTATATATATATATATATATATATATATATATATATATATATATATATATATATAAATAAGAGAAATACTTGAATTGCAGTGTTCATTTATTTACACATATACACACACATAACACTCATCTACTCATTGTTGAGTTACGGGTTGAATTGTCCATCCTTGTTCTATTCTCTGTCACTATTTTTCGAACCATGCTGAACATGATGATGCATTCTGTGTGGCACGCACAAAAGTGCTTTCATCAAATGCATTACATGGCATTATTGTCCTGTTTAAGAGTGTCACAACATTGCTGTTTACGGCAGACGAACTGCTTTACGGTATACAAAAACGTGACTGCTGTTGTTGTGTGTTGTTACCGTGCTGGGAAGACGTTAATGAAACTGCCTAACAATAAACCCACATAAGAAACCAAGAACTCGCCCTCCATCATTCTATAGTTATAACGTTATTGGGCAGGTATGCTGTTTATGTTGTGGGCCTGAATTTCGGGAGATTTTCGGGAGAAAATTTGTCCCGGGAGGTTTTCGGGGGAGGCGCTGAATTTCGGGAGTCTCCCGGAAAATCCGGTAGGTTTGGCAAGTATGAGGTTAAACAGCTAGGGTGAAACTGAAAATCCTTCTTGCAGATTGTGCAAATGACGTTGTTTTGTTTGTTTGTTGACTTTTGTATCATTGGTATTTCTGTAATAAAATACATCAGTAGGGCTTGCCGGCACATATTGCTCCATTCATGCAAGGCTTGTCTTGTCATGATGCATACACATTGAATAGTTAAAAAGAAATGAAGTGAACTCTCTTTTTTGCCAGCCACTCTCTTTGTCTCTTTAAGTGAAGGCGAGGCCCATAGCATATAAACACACAAATCGTTGAGGCTCGTAACAAAAACATAAGGTAACAAAGTAGAAATAATCCAGATCACGCACAAAGTGTAATGACTTTTTCCTTAACCCCTTTTTGCACATTTTCTGAAAGTTTGATTAAAATCTGCCACTAAGTTTTTTAGCTATCCATAGCAGAATGATAAATAAATAAATTATAAATGGGTTATACTTGTATAGCGCTTTTCTACTTTCAAGGTACTCAAAGCGCTTTGACACTATTTCCACATTTACCCATTCACACACACATTCACACACTGATGGCGGGAGCTGCCATGCAAGGCGCTAACCAGCAGCCATCAGGAGCAAGGGGTGAAGTGTCTTGCCCAAGGACACAAAGGACGTGACTAGGATGGTAGAAGGTGGGGATTGAACCCCAGTAACCAGCAACCCTCCGATTGCTGGCACGGCCACTCTACCAACTTCGCCACGCCGTCAAAGAAACCGAGTAAAAGGCCTACTGAAATGCAATTTTCTTATTTAAACGGGGATAGCAGGTCCATTCTATGTGTCATACTTGATCATTTCGCGATATTGACATATTTTTGCTGAAAAAATTTAGTAGAGAGCATCGACGATAAAGTTCGCAACTTTTGGTCGCTGATAAAAAAGCCTTGCCTGTACCGGAAGTAGCAGATGATATGCGCGTGACATCACAGGATGTGGAGATCCTCACATCTGCACATTGTTTACAATCATGGCCACCAGCAGCGAGAGCGATTCAGACCGAGAAAGCGACGATTTCCCCATTAATTTGAGCGAGGATGAAAGATTTGTGGATGAGGAAAGTGAGAGTGAAGGACTAGAGGGCAGTGGGAGCGATTCAGATAGGGAAGATGCTGTGAGAGGCGGGTGGGACCTGATATTCAGCTGGGAATGACAAAAACAGTAAATAAACACAAGACAGATATATATACTCTATTAGCCACAACACAACCAGGCTTATATTTAATATGCCACACATTAATCCCGCATAACAAACACCTCCCCCCTCCCGTCCATATAAGCCGCCAATACAACTCAAACACCTGCACAACACACTCAATCCCACAGCCCAAAGTACCGTTCACCTCCCCAAAGTTCATACAGCACATATATTTCCCCAAAGTCCCCAAAGTTACGTACGTGACATGCACATAGCGGCACGCACGTACGGGCAAGCGATCAAATGTTTGTAAGCCGCAGCTGCATGCGTACTCACGGTACCGCGTCTGCGTATCCAACTCAAAGTCCTCCTGTTAAGAGTCTCTGCTGTCGCAGTTCTCCACAGGCCAATGGTAAAGCTTGACTGTCATCTTCCGGGAATGTAAACAATGAAACACCGGCTGTGTTATCCGGCACAACAGTCAAGGGGTGCATTCTACGGCGGGGGTGCGTTATCCGGCACAACACCTGCCGCAATACACCGCTTCCCACCTACAGCTTTCTTCTTTGCTGTCTCCATTGTTCATTGAACAAATTGCAAAAGATTCACCAACACAGATGTCCAGAATACTGTGGAATTTTGCGATGAAAAGAGACGACTTAATAGCTGGCCACCATGCTGTCCCAAAATGTCCGTGACGTCACGCGCAGGCGTCATCATACCGAGACGTTTTCAGCAGGATATTTCGTGCGAAATTTAAAATTGCACTTTAGTCAGCTAACCCGGCCGTATTGGCATGTGTTGCAATGTTAAGATTTCATCATTGATGTATAAACTATCAGACTGCGTGGTCGGTAGTAGTGGGTTTCTGTAGGCCTTTAACCCTCCTGTCTGTCAGTCATTCTCTTTGTTTCCGTGGGGCCGCCAGCATACACGCACAGAAGTTGAGACTCGTAAAATAAACATAAGTTAACGTTGTAGAAATTATCCAGATGAGAAAAGTCTAATCAGCTGTTTCTTATTCCATTTCAGACATTTTCTGAAAGTTTCATGTAAATCCCCCGTTACATTTTTGATTTATGTTGCTAACTAATGAACTAATAAGGATGGAAATCTAACTAACTTTCAACACCATTCAAATCTTGCAATATACAGTATTATTTAGGATAACCATGTTTTCTTGCCCTGATGTGGGATCTGAGCCGAGGATGTCGTTGTGGCTTGTGCAGCCCTTTGAGACACTCGAGATTTAGGGCTATATAAATAAACTTTGATTGATACAAAACCGTTTCAAAACAGGTTACAAAAGCTGCTTTGGCTGTTGATGTATCACGTATACACTCAGCAAGTAAGCCCTGATATGGCCTAAAACTCTTTATTTTTTCATATTATCAACCAATTTAGGATCAGATTAAAAACAGAATACCAATTTTTATGTGAATCAGGTTTTTTTTAGCGCCTATACGGACTAACCAACATTTACATAACCTCCTGACGAATAAGTAATGACCACCCTTACAAATGTTTATGCATTTTTGAATACAGTACACATGTTATACTACGTTTCGTGCGGCTGTGACAGTATCAGTATGTAGAATGGTGGCTATAACGGTATTGCCAAGAGACAAAAGTCCTACTTTCTGCAGCAGGAGGGGAAAAAAACATGATCCGTTGCTATGAAAAAAGAGATTTGCCTTCAATTTCTCCAAACAATGCAGATAGGTTTTGTTTCTTTTGCAGACATTTTCAGAGTGGGTGGGCTTGGAAACCTTCCTTAAGAGATCTGTTGAATATGAGCAAAATAAATATGCTTTACATATTAGTAGCTAGAAGCTTTACATATCAAGTCAGTAGAACTGAACCGAACTTGACATTCAAATACAATATTTTTTTTGCAACCCACTGGGTTGCAGATTATGTAAAATGTGCCTGATGAAACCGTGCCAGGAATACTTCTGTGCAGTATTTGTTGTGCCTTCTCCGACTAAGCTTTGATCAGAAAATGTCTGGCTGCTAAAATCCAAGAACGTCGACAGCTATTTATGAACTGGTCCCAAAACCTGTCACCCCGGATGAACGTTTGTGGGGGCAGGATAGCATCTGCTCTTAAGTGCTTCAAGAGGTCATGTGAAAAATGTGCATGATGTACAAAACCTAAAACCATTGAAGTTGGCACGTTGTGTAAATTGTAAATACAATCAGAAAACAATGATTTGCAAATCCTTTTCAACCAAAGACAAGATATTTAATGTTCGAACTGGTAAACTTTGTTATTTTTTGCAAACAGTAGCTCATTTGGAATTTGATGCCTGCAACATGTTTCCAAAAAGCTGGCACAAGACATACAAAGATTAGGAATGCTCATCAAACACTTATTTGGAACATCCCACAGGTGAACATACTAATTGGGATGGGGCGAGGTTCACCACTTTGTGAACAAATGCGTGAGCAAATTTTTAAACAGTTTAAAAACAACATTTCTCAACCAGCTATTGCAAGGAATTTAGGGATTTCATCATCTACGGTCCGTGATATCATCAAAAGGTTCAGAGAATATGGAGAAATCACTGCAAGGCCGAAAACCAACAATGAATGCCCGTGACCTTCGATCCCTCAGGCGGTTCTGCATCAAAAAGCGACACCAGTGTGTAAAGGATATCACCACATGGGCTCAGGAACACTTCATAAAACCACTAGCAGTAACTACAGTTGGTCACTACATCTGTAAGTACAAGTTAAAACTCTACTGTGCAAAGGGAAAGCCATTTATCAACAACACCCAGACACGCCGCCGGCTTCACTGGGCTTGAGCTCATCTAAGATGGACTGATGCAAAGTGGAAAAGTGTTCTGTAGTCTGACGAGTCCACATTTCAAATTGTTTTTGGAAACTGTGGACGTCGTGTCATCCGGACCAAAGAGGAAAAGAACCATCCGGATTGTTCTAGGCGCAAAGTTCAAAAGCCAGCATCTGTGATGGTATGGGGGTGTATTGATGCCCAAGGCATGGGTAACTTACACATCTGTGAAGAAAAAAAAAATCAAACCTTGTGATGCGTTTTTGAAAATAATGCATCCAAAATCCAAAATGATCGTAAATATTAAATGTTATTATAAATATGCCTGTTACTACATTACATATATACTTACATCATGTGTATAAAACCTTAATGGAGATGTTTGGATTTATTTTTAGGGGATCTTAAGGCAAAATTGAACTGCTCCCTTAGGCTCTATTGTAAGCAGACTTTTGATCGCATTCATTTAATATTTAGAATGCATTAAAAAAAATAAAATCCACTCATCATCATGTCTGTCATATTGATTGTGAACGATAGGCAAAATTCCCACAAAAGTCACAGTTTACCTTGACAGACAATTAGACACTCAAACATGTCGATGCTGCACTTCCGCGTTTGACAATGAATTGACAAATTGATTCTAATTACACTGAGGGATGCAGTCTATTTCTATTTGTATGTGTAGTTCATCATCCTGCTGCGCTCTTACTTCATCATTGTGTCACATGAACTGCACTATAAAATTGGATTAGAATTGTACTGAAAATTGGTACACGTCGAATACTGGTATCATTTCCCAGGTACTGGAAATTGGCACCGTATCAGTTCACATGTACAGGAAAATGTATCCTTTCTTACTTTCCTTCTTTTACAGTTACAATTATAGAAGTCTTATTGTATTGCCTGCTTCAAGCCACAAAACAAACAGACACAATGTCATGCAATAGAAGCAGAAACAGTGGCAGAGCAATCAGAAAAAATGACACATAATTACTTTTGCGAACAACAATTATCCTCAAACACTCCTTTTGTCGTCTAATCAGCCAGAGAAGAAAACTGGCTGCCAAAATGATTAGTCCTTCACCATGTTGAACTTCAGAAAACATCCAAGTGATTTCCAAACATAATGTGCTTGTTTTTGGATGTTCCAAAATGAGGATCGGTGTTATGTCTAATGTTCAGATATAGCATTTGCAATTGTATGATTAATATTAGGGATGTCCGTTAATGGCTTTTTGCCGATATCCGATATTCCGATATTGTCCAACTCTTTAATTACTGATACCGATATCAACCGATACAGATATCAACCAATATATGCGGTCGTTATATGCACACATTATTATGCCTAATTTGGACAACCAGGTATGGTGAAGATAAGGTACTTTTTAAAAAAAATTATAAAATAAGATAAATAAATTAAAAACATTTTCTTGAATAAAAAAGAAAGTAAAACAATATAAAAACAGTTACATAGAAATTAGTAATTAATGAAAATGAGTAAAATTAACTGTTAAAGGTTAGTACTATTAGTGGACCAGCAGCACGCGCAATCATGTGTGCTTATGGACTGTATCCCTTGCAGACCGTATTGATATATATTGATATATAATGTAGGAACCAGAATATTAATAACAGAAAGAAACAACCCTTTTGTGTGAATGAGTGTTAATGAGTATAAATGGGGGAGGGAGGTTTTTTGGGTTGGTGCACTAATTGTAAGTGTATCTTGTGTTTTTTATGTTGATTTAATAATAATAAAAAAAAAAAACGATAATAAAAAAACCTATACCGATAATTTCCAATATTACATTTTAACGCATTTATCGGCCGATAATATCGGCAGGCCGATATTATCGGACATCCCTAATTAATATAATATAATTAATACATTTTGAATTGAATAATAACTACGTCTACTCTGGTACTAATATGTTATAACCTAGACCAGAGTTTTTCAACCACTGTGTCGTGAGATACAGTCTGGTGTGCTGTGGGAGATTATGTCGTTTCAGCTATTTGGGTTAAAAGTATTTTTTGCAAACCAGTAATTATAATCCGCAAATAATGTGCCGTTGTTGAGTGTCGGTGCTGTCTAGAGCTCGGCAGAGTAACTGTGTTATACTCTTCTATATCAGTACCGTATTTTTCGGACTATAAGTCGCTCAGGAGTATAAGTCGCACCGGCCGAAAATGCGTAATAAAGAAGGAAAAAAAACATATATAAATCGCACTGGAGTATAAGTCGCATTTTTGGGGGAAATTTATTTGATAAAACCCAACACCAAGAATAGACATTTGAAAGGCAATTTAAAATAAATAAAGAATAGTGAACAACAGGCTGAATAAGTGTACGTTATATGAGGCATAAATAACCAACTGAGAACGTGCCTGGTATGTTAACGTAACATATTATGGTAAGAGTCATTCAAATAACTATAACATATAGAACATGCTATACGTTTACCAAACAATCTGTCACTCCTAATCGCTAAATCCCATGAAATCTTATACGTCTAGTCTCTTACGTGAATGAGCTAAATAATATTATTTGATATTTTACGGTAATGTGTTAATAATTTCACACATAAGTCACTCCTGAGTATAAGTCGCACCCACGGCCAAACTATGAAAAAAACTGCGACTTATAGTCCGAAAAATACGGTAGGTGGCAGCAGGTAGCTAATTGCTTTGTAGACGTCGGGAACATGGTTTGTCATGATCACAATATGAATAGACAGCGGGAGGCAGTGTGCAGGTTAAAAGGTGTCTAATGCTTAAACCAAAAATAAACAAAAGGTGAGTGCCCCTAAGAAAAGGCATTGAAGCTTAGGGATGGCTATGCAGAACGAAACTAAAACTGAACTGGCTGCAAAGTAAAGAAAAACAGAATGCTGGATGACAGCAAAGACTTACAGCGTGTTGTCCACAAAGTACATCCGTACATGACACAACAACAATGTCCACACAAAGAAGGATAACAACAACTGAAATAGTCTTGATTGCTAAAACAAAGCAGGTGCGGGGAACAGCGTCCAAAGGAAGACATGAAACTGCAACAGGAAAATACCAACAAAACAGGAAAAGCCACCAAAATAGAAGCGCAAGACACTACACACAAGAAAACACCAAAAAACTCGAAATAAGTCACATGTGACAGGTCGTCAGACCTATCTGACTGTTTTGTTGACATTCCCTTTAGCGCAGCTCCATCTGATGGATGCATAGGTGTGCCTTATAATCGGGTGCGCCTTATATATGAACAAAGTTTTGAAATGTGCCATTCATTGAAGGTGCGCCTTATAATCCGGTGAGCCTTATAGTGCGGAAAATACGGTAGTTAAAAACACATAAAACGTGAAAAAAAACAACAACAAAAAACAAATTAGCACAAAGCGTTTCTAAAATGATGAGACTTAAGGCTCTTTTTAAAAGCAGCTGGAGTATGTGGGGCCTTCAGGTGCTCAGGGAGGGTGTTCCACAGTCTTGGGGCAGCAGCAGAGAAAACCCTATCACCCATGGTGCAGAGCTTAGTCCTTGGTGTTACGAGGGTGTGTGTGGATGTCTAGCGGAGGGTGCGTGAAATGGTCTGGGGGGTGAGGAGGTAAGGGGGTGCAGATCCGTGGATGCACTGATGGGTGAGGAGGGAGACCTTATCTTCAGTGAAGGGTTTTGAGGATGGGTGTGATGTGTTCGTGTTGAATGTAAATGCTGGCCATGTTCCAAAATCCAGCTGCTGAATGTTCAGGATCCAACTTTTTAATTTTTTAGACAAAAATGCAAGAGGTTTTGCATTGACAAATGTTTGTGTGTTTGTTCAGAACTACACAACATTACAACCAGAAGGGTGGTGCTCATATAGCGAGCAGCAATCCTTCACATTTGACTGCAAACGTGAAATAAGATGTCATTTGGACCGAGGCATGTAGTCTATACATTTAAATTTTTCACTGTTTGATTTATAACAGAATTGTTTTGTCTGATCGCAAGCTCAACATTTTGTGTCATCCTCCATGAATCTATAAGTAGCTTATGATTGACAAAAATATGATGCTCCGAAATGATTTAGCCTTTTTTTAAGTGACTTTTGTCTGGTTGCTCTTTATGATGAACCCTTCTCAACTATCCCAGAATCAAAAATGATGTAAACCAGCTCAGTGGCCTTGTGGTTAGAGTGTCCGCCCTGAGACTGGTAGGTTGTGAGTTCAAACTCCGGCCGAGTCATACCAAAGACTACAAAAAATGGGATCCATTTCCCTGCTTGGCACTCAGCATCAAGGGTTGGACTTGGGGGTTAAATCACCAAATTATTCCCGAGCGCGGCTGCTCACTGCTCCCCTCACCTCCCAGGGGATGAACATGGGGATGGGTCAAATGCAGAGGACAAATTTCACCACACACAGTGTGTGTGTAACAATCATTGGAACTTTTAAGATGGTATTGTCCATCACCTTGTACTTTCTGTGTGCGTCATGCAACACATGTGTTGACAAATGTGGTATATTCATTAAAAGACTTTGTCGCACTGGAGTGTATGGGATCTAACCATAGGCCATGGACTGTACCTAATGCCTTATTCTTGCTATTCTGCTCACCACATTTTAGTCTCGCAAAGAATGTTTTAGAATGATTCCTAAAGGCTGGATAGCATTTAAAACATTTCTGAATGTAAAGATATGTTTGACCCATGACTGAGTATTATGATTCTCACCATGATACAGAAACTATGGAGAGCAATGTGGACTTTATAGAGTTCGGTGCAATACCCAAGACCCCACTTCACCAAACCATCTTAAGTCTCCACAGACCTATACTTAAAAGGAACACCAACACATGAGAATAGCTAAATAAACCTCAAAACAAGAGTGTGAATCAGACTCAACTAATAAATCACTCTGCACAAGATAATGTGGTTATTAATGCTGCTCATGATAACTTGGAAATGGTTATTCAAAGACAAAGTGACATCGCAAAACTCATTGTCTCACAGCAAAAACTGTCTCTACTACCAGCAAGAGAGATGTCGGTGTTTGATGGTAACCCACTGGCATATCAGTCTTTTATCCATGCATTTGAACACTTGATTGAAGACAAGACTGAGAATAATCAAGACCGACTCAACTACCTTGAGCAGTTTATCTCTGGTTTGCCAAGAGACTTAGTTCGCAGCTGTTTGCACATGGAAGCCAGTAGGGGCTATAATGAAGCAAGGCGCCTCTTAAAAGAACACTTTGGAAATGAGATGAAAATTTCAGGAGCTTACTTGGAAAAAGCCTTGAATTGGACAGCGATTAAAGCTGAGGATGGGAAAATGCTGCATGCATATGCACTGTATTTGAGAGGATGCTGTAATGTAATGCAAGATTTACAGTATTTGGAGGAATTCCTCCCACTTCCAAAGACATGCACCTGGGGATAAGTTGATTGGCAACACTAAATTGGACCTAGTGTGTGGATGTGAGTGTGAATGTTGTCTGTCTATCTGTGTTGGCCCTGCGATGAGGTGGCGACTTGTCCAGGGTGTACACCGTCTTCCGCCCGATTGTAGCTGAGATAGGCTCCAGCGCCCCCCGTGACCCCAAAAGGGAATAAGCGGTAGAAAATGGATGGATGGATGGATGTTTGATCTGTTACAGACCTCACATATAACAATACAAATCAAGCATTGAGAATGTTTAATCATTATCTGTGTGGTGTGCGGCTTAGCACACCACACAGATAATGATTACTTTACTTTCCGGACTTTTTTTTTTTTACAACACTTTGGCCTACATTTTTTTGTATTCAACAAATAGTTTTCATAGAACACTGACAGAGACACTGAAAAGTGTCTTATTGTTTGTGCTATGGCGCCCTCTTTCGAACAAGTTCACTCACTGCAGGTGCTACATGTACTTCCAGTTTCACGCCTTGACCTGGAAGTATGTTTCGTTTTGTTTACTATTCTTCTATAGCGTTTCTGCTCGAAAGGATTCTTAATTAATTAATCACTCTAAGCAACGTTTGTTTTACAGTATAACTAAAGCAATTCATACTTACCAAACCCTCCCATGTGTCATGTTTGTTGGAGTCTTTTCCTGCATATTTGTTACGTTATGATAATTTAGTTAAGCTAGCTAGCATCATGAATGTTAGCTAATATGCTAACATGTTTACAAGTGTCTGTGTTAGTATTATTAACTTCTAATGGCATTCTTTTTTTATTGTTTCAGTTTTTTTAATTCACGAAAACGTCACTGTGGAGTTATTGAGTATGTTTAGCTGATTAAAGAGCTAGCTTCCACCGCTAGTGGGTCCATGACGATGACTTATGTTTTGTTTCACCAGCCGTTTTACTGTTGTGTGACAGGCACCGTTTGGAGAAAATGTAAATATGTAAATGTATGTAAATAAACAATTATAAAATCTTCCGTACCGGTCTATATCTGTGGCTTATGGTCCGGAGTGGCTAATATACTGTATGTAAAAATACTTGTTTTTACTAAAATTTGGTGGCAGCGGCTTAAATACCGGTACACTCTGTAGCCTGGAAAAGAACAGGATGTTCCAACCCTGGGCCAGACTAGTCATCCAAGCCTGAAATATCGCGTGAACTCATGTGATCTAAAAGAATCCAAACAGGATGAAACATAGCAACCACCATAGCAACGACTGAAAAACAAGCCATTATAGTTGTGATTGTTTTCGCCCAAAATGCAAGACTTCATTCTGTCAGTCTGCTCGTTCTGTGAAGATGGTAAAATGTTGGAACTTTTTTCCACTAATTTAAAATTAAGACTCTAAAACAATGGCTAAAATCAAAATAGCAGTGCTCACATGAATTGTCTTTACTGGCTGATTGTTTTGTTGCTTATGTATGTTACAATCTGAAATAAATCACCTTTCTTTCTTTCTTTCTTTCTTTATTGTTGTTATGGCATTAGACACTGTATTTTCTTTTTTTACCCTCTTTTTATTCTAATTACTTGTTTTATATTGTTCATCATCTCAATAACCTCCTGTGGACAAGTGTTGTGAATTGGCACATGTGCTAAAACTCTCAAACAATGCATATGGTTTGTACAATGTCATCGTGAAAATTGATTAAAGGCCTACTGAAATGCGATTTTCTTATTTAAACGGGGATAGCAGGTCCATTCTATGTGTCATACTTGATCATTTCGCGATATTGCCATATATTTGCTGAAAGGATTTAGTAGAGAACACTGACGATAAAGTTCGCAACTTTTGGTCGCTGATAAAATAGCCTTGCCTCTACCGGAAGTAGCAGACGAGTAGCGTGACGTCACAGGTTGTGGAGCTCCTCACATCTGCACATTGTTTACAATCATGGCCACCAGCAACGAGAGCGATTCGGACCGAGAAAGCGACGATTTCCCCATTAATTTGAGCGAGGATGAACGATTCGTGGATGAGGAAAGTGAGAGTGAAGGACTAGAGGGCAGTGGGAGCGATTCAGATAGGGAAGATGCTGTGAAAAGCGGGTGGGACCTGATATTCAGCTGGGAATGACTAAAACAGTAAATAAACACAAGACATATATATTAGCCACAATACAACCAGGCTTATATTTAATATGCCACATAACAAACACCTCCCCCCTCCCGTCCATATAACCCGCCAATACAACTCAAACACCTGCACAACACACTCAATCCCACAGCCCAAAGTACCGTTCACCTCCCCAAAGTTCATACAGCACATATATTTCCCCAAAGTCCCCAAAGTTACGTACGTGACATGCACATAGCGGGACACACGTACGGGCAAGCGATCAAATGTTTGGAAGCCGCAGCTGCATGCGTACTCACGGTACCGCGTCTGCGTATCCAACTCAAAGTCCTCCTGGTAAGAGTCTCTGTTGTCCCAGTTCTCCACAGGCCAATGGTAAAGCTTGACTGTCATCTTCCGGGAATGTAAACAATGAAACACCGGCTGTGTTTGTGTTGCTGCAGTCGGCCTCAATACACCGCTTCCCACCTACAGCTTTCTTCTTTGCTGTCTCCATTGTTCATTGAACAAATTGCAAAAGATTCACCAACACAGATGTCCAGAATACTGTGGAATTTTGCGATGAAAACAGACGACATAATAGCTGGCCACCATGCTGTCCCAAAATGTCCTCTACAATCTGTGACGTCACGCGCTGACGTCATCATACCGAGACGTTTTCAGCAGGATATTTTGCGCGAAATTTAAAATTGCACTTTAGTAAGCTAACCCGGCCGTATTGGCATGTGTTGCAATGTTAAGATTTCATCATTGATGTATAAACTATCAGACCGCGTGGTCGGTAGTAGTGGGTTTCAGTAGGCCTTTAATAAGAGGACTTACTGTACCTGCTGGTGGTTTTAGGGCATTTTTGAAAGAAACATCTTGTACTAAAACAAGAATGGACTGACCTACTCAGTGGCCTAGTGGTTAGAGTGTCCGCCCTGAGATCGGTAGGTTGTGAGTTCAAACCCCGGCCGAGTCATACCAAAGACTTTAAAAATGGGACCCATTACCTCCCTGCTTGGCACTCAGCATCAAGGGTTGGAATTGGGGGTTAAATCACCAAAAAGGATTCCCGGGCGCGGCACCGCTGCTGCCCACTGCTCCCCTCACCTCCCAGGGGGTGATCAAGGGGATGGGTCAAATGCAGAGGACAAATTTCCCCACACCTAGTGTGTGTGTGGCAATCATTGGTACTTTAACTTTAACTTAATTAACATTATAGAGACAGTGTGAACACAGACTTTAGTATATACTAAGCCAGTGAGAGGTGAGTGCATTTTCAATAAAGCAGACTTTTTTTTCTTGATTGGCTACATCAATAATTATAGTAATCGATTAGATTTATCTAGCACTTTCCTAGACACTCAAAGTACTTTACAGTGAGTACTGAGAACCCACCATTCGTTGACTTCGTTTTCACATTTCACAATTGGTGGTGGTAAGCTACATCTGCCCCGGGGTAGACTGCCGAAAACGTGGCTGACAATTTGCGCCTATGGCAGGGGTCGGCAACCTTTACCAGTCAAAGAGCCATTTTGACCAGTTTCACAAATTAAAGAAAACAATGGGAGCCACAAAAATCTTTTGAAATTTAAAATGAAATAACACTGCATACACATTTTTTTTTTTGCTTTGTGCTAGTGATGGGTCCGGCAACACCGATGCATCAGCGCATGCGTCGAGCTCATAGAGCAAAACCCTGTGTCGGTGCGCGTACCGCTTTTAGAAAGTCACGTGACCGATGATGACCCCCACTACCAAACCCCGCCCACCTCGACCGACGCACAGAGGCGGGGGGGGGGGTTGATGTGTGAAGGAGCAGGGTTGGGGTGGGGGCGGGGTTTGGTGGTAGCAGGGGTGTATAATGTAGCCCGGAAGAGTTAGGTCTGCATGGGATTCTGGGTATTTGTTCTGTTGTGTTTATGTTGTGTTAAGGTGCAGATGTTCTCCTGAAATGTGTTTGTCATTCTTGATTGGTTTTGGTTCAAAGTGTGGCGCATTTTTAGTAAGAGTGTTAAAGTTGTTTTATATGGCCACCGTCAGTGTAACCTGTGTGTCTGTTGACCAAGTATGGCTTGCTGTCACTTACGTGTGCAATCAAAAAATGCATACAACAAGAGGCTGGGCTTGCATGCTGTTTGTACAGATTGTAGGGGGTGCTAAATACTGTACCATCGTGGCACGCCCTTATTATTATTGTAAGTGTGAAAATCAGAGAATATTGATCCCGTGAGTTTTCTGCGAGAGGCTTCTGCGAGAGGCACTTAAATCCGGAAGTCTCCCGGGAAAATCGTGTGGGGTCGGCAAGTATGCAGCTGAGCCGCATCAGAGTGATCAAAGAGCCGCATGCGGCTCCGAAGCCGCGGGTTGCCGACCCCTGGCCTATGGCCACCACCAAACATTTTACAGCAGTCTGAGCGGCACTGGAAGCAAGTTGGGTGAAGTGTCACAGCGGGAGTGACTAGGATGGTGGAAGCTGGCTTCTTACCAGGAACCCTCAAGTTTCTGGATTTAAGGGTTATCTCTATCTTCTGAGGCACGCCACCACATAATATTTCCGTGCTACGACACAAGTCAAGGAGCGATGACTCGGACATAAAGCATTTTGGTCCAGTTGTTTAATATTTCCGACCAAAACCCGACCAGTTTTGTAGCCAATTATCGGGACACATTTCCTCTGAACACATCTCAAACCAATCGTGTAAGAAAATCTTATAAGATGTAAAATCATCGGGCGTTACTGTCTTTAGTTGTGTGTACCCTAAACTCTGATTTCCACAAGATGCAAAACATAGCCGCTACGGAACGGCACCGCCATCTGTCCGTTGTGTTGCTGCTCGGTCGTGCAGCTTAATAACACAGGCTTTTACAAGATCTCGTGAATCCGCAAATAATCATGTGCTTGAGTAAACGCTGAAGTAGACACCCCGTCTCGAGCTTTGCTGTCGATCATTGACTCGTGGAAATGACGACAGTTTTACCTTGCAGAACGACAACTTTATTGTTTTTTAGCAGGCAACAACACAAGAGTAACATTATCCCTGGTGAACATTGTACACACACACACATCTCACTAACCCGGCCCCCGTATCAGCTGGTATTTGACACAGACCCCCATTAACCCATATAGGCGTAGGCGCAAACTGGCAGCCTCGCTTCCGTCAGTCTACCCCAGGGCAGCTGTGGCTACAAATGTAGCTTACCACCACCAGGTGTGAATGAGTGATGGGTTCCCACTTCTCTGTGAGCGCTTTGAGTATCTAACAATAGAAAAGCGCGATGTAAAATCTAATCCATTATTATTATTATTATTATATAGCTGCCCGGGATATACCTGTATATGCTTCCTAAGTTTTTGACCTCCAGAATCAGCATGTCCCCATCCATTTGTGTCAACGAGGTGAAATGACATCTGAAAACCTTTGACAACTTGACTTCATGTCCGTCCCTGCTAGGGATGGGAATTAATAGGATTTTCCCGGTTCCGATTCCACTTTTTAGTCTGCTTAAAGATTCGGTTCCTTAGCAGTTCTCTTATCAATTCCTGTTTGGAGAGAAAGAGGGAAAAAAAAGTGAGTTTCGAGGTAACATGACTTTAAAAGCCCACAGTGAGGTCACATTTGTAGCATAGGTACTTTTTTGAAAATAAATGTAATAAATAAATATTTTTTCTGTAGAATTAAACAAAATAAATCATGTGGAAATTACACAAGAATGTAACATTTAGTAACACGTAGGGATGATACTCAAAACCGGTTTTCCCGGTTGTTCGATAAGAAAAGAACCGAGTCCTCGGACTCAAATCCCTTTTTGAGAACCAGTACTCGTTATCGAGACCACTAGAGTAAAGAAAAAGAGTTGGTTCTTTATTCGAATCCCTGGGAACGAATCCCGTTCCGACCATAAATGCTCCGTGTGACATCACAAGAAATGACGTCACGTAGCTCAGTCATTAGGCGCAGATAGCGAAAGCAGGAAAAAAAATGGACCGGAAAAAGCGCTCCAAGATGTAATAAAGTTCAAAACAAAAGGTGTAATCCAATGAATAACTTTACTGAGAGATTTGAGCAGGGTACAAACACATGACGAACACTTTTACGACCAACCGGAAACATAGCAACCAGGCTAGCAACGCACCTCCTTTACGGCAGCTGTCGCAACGTTCTTAAAGCAACCGCAGCACATACATATATATACAAAATATATGACATGATCTCCCTTTTTTAACTTTTGTTTTTCTTTCCTTGTAAACAAAACAAAATCACACTGTATATGTGTTGTCTGTCTAATTATAAATAATGCAGACGAGGCGTGTTGGCTGA
Organism: Nerophis lumbriciformis; assembly: GCF_033978685.3. Taxonomy (NCBI): domain Eukaryota; kingdom Metazoa; phylum Chordata; class Actinopteri; order Syngnathiformes; family Syngnathidae; genus Nerophis; species Nerophis lumbriciformis. The sequence continues at coordinate 21,745,304 of NC_084555.2, read as the reverse complement.
ATTCTTGACGTTTACTTTCACAGCGTGCTCATAACCTCATTCTTAGCTGCCGGCTGGCGACATGCAACGACACTTTTCGGGGCTACCGCGCATGCTCGTCACTCCCGCTGCATGCTGGGTAGTGTAGTTGTTATTTTCACTAGCTCATAATATCACATCTTTCCCCCTATAAAGAAATAATGTTAACTCAATAAAGTGTATTTCTTTTTTTAGCTTTAGCTTTTCATTTTTTAGCATTGTAACCACATTTGCAAACAACTTTTCTCTTCATAGAATTTTCTTTCAATAAAGAAATAAAGTGCAAAAATGTCAAAGCATCATAACAAACAGTTATGTCAAATAGCAGCAGAAGTGCACTTTTTGGAGAGCTGTATTATTTTAAGTTTTGTGCCCAAGGGACTGATTTTATTTAACACTATATTATTATTTATACACCTATAGTGATCATAGAGACAGGTTGTTTTTGTGTTACTGTATATATTTGTTTTTCTGAAAAATCCCACTTAATATACTGTGGGTAACAACAGTCAATATTTATTTATTTTATTTTATTTTTTTAGGGGAGTAACAGTCAATATTTATTTATTTATTCATCAGATTTAATTTTTTTCTTATATAATAAAAGTGAGCTTTTGTTAAACCAAATATTGTGTGTTATTTTCCATATACAACAACCTATCTGGGCTCGATAAGAGAATCGATAAGGAATCGGTTCGATAAGAGCATTCGATAATAGGCTCGAACTCGATAATTTCTTATCAAACATCATCCCTAGTAACACGTGATATTAACTTTTTACATGCAAAGTGAGATATGTCAAGCCTGTGTTACAATTTTGATGATTGTGGCTTACAGTTTATGAAAACCTTCAATTGAAAATCTCAGAAAATGTGAGGTTTCAAAAAAGGGTACTCCGAGATCACCAAAATGATCAAGGCTTGACATATCTCACTTTGCATGTACTGAGTTAATATCACATATTTGTTTCACATGTGAAGTTAATTGCTGACATGAATGGACTTTTACGTGATATTTAAATTTTTTTAGTTTCACCTGTATAATATGACAACGAGAATACAACTTTTCTCTGACTACAATTAAACATTCACCTACCAAAAATTACAGGTGTCACTGTAGCAAGCTTTTGACCACAAACTTAGTCACTGCTCGGTGACATACGTCTAGCGGCAGAAGTGAACTGGAGCGAGTACCGCCGGCCTGCCTCGGTCGGAGTCAGTCAGAATCTGTTTCTCGTCATGCTCATCTAAATGAGAAGGCATTCATTTCAATACAAAATAATAGCGCTAACATGACAGGCAGTGAGTTAGTACCTGGTGTTTTCAGATGACATGCTAGTGTTACTGCTGCTAGGATGAGATCGGAGCAGGTAAAATATTTTCATTTATAATTATTGCATGCTGTGTGTTCAGATGTTTCAGCATATTGCTTGCATGTCCTCCTCTTGATAGCAGCCTTATAATTATTACAAGTAAGCGCTATTGCAATCTTTTCTCGTAGAATGTTAGTGTTTGTTCCAACCGGGTGCCGTCATTTTGCGATCTGACATCACTACGCCGGAATAACCTTTAAGAAAACCGCTAGGCAAAATGGCAAGCGATTGCAAGGAATTGATACACTGGGAGCTGGTTCTGAACAAGAACTGGTTTTCGATTCCCATCCCTAGTCTCCGTCCATTAGGATGTTTCAAAGTGGGAAAATATGATCTGCCTTGAAGACGCACTATATTATTTTGAAAGTAGACTACATAATTTATTTTGTGTTAGTGCATGACTTCCTGTCCAATTAAATTGAATTGCCGTGTTGCAGCGATTGGCAAAAATAGAAGCCCTGCGTATATTAAGCCCTGGGATGCAGAGCGTCCTTGCCATTTCGGTGGAAACGGACACATTGATTTGAAAATCAGCGTAAATCGTGATGTTCCGCATTCTGTGGAAATCTTGTTATGTAGGAAAGAGATCTTTGTATTCCAATTGAGTGTGATTTTTTTGTCTTTTTACAATGAATGTTGAGGAAAGGCAGGTAGTGCTTCCGATTTTGTACTTGGTTATAGTGTTTTGGCCCTCATACGAGACCTTGAAAGAAACCCAGCCTCGGCTGGTCACAATTGTACATGAGCTTGTAAGATTGCAGTAGCCACTGAGATAACCTGAGATTGTCCAGGTTGTTTAAGTTATCTTCCCCCAATTACTCTATCTTCTGATCCTGCAGTTAGAAAGTTATAGGCAATTACAAGACAAATTGAGGAAGGCAAAGACACTGCCGTAGATACCACTATATTAAGGCATCGATATACCAATATACTTAATTACACTCATTTATACAAATAAGAGATAGAAGAGTTACTGGCCCTGAGGCCCTGTTTACACTAAGGTTATCCAGGTTAAATCACACCTAACCTTATCCTTGTCCACACACACACACAATGGACGTTTAAGATCCCCACACCCCGTCCGTCCGCCGGCGCAACGTGAGCTAATACGCATGTGCGGAAAATGCGCACGTCATAATCACGTCCAGTGTTGCTTTGTGTGCAAGTTCTTAAATTTAACTTATCTGAACAATATCCAGTTTTGCGATATTTCAATTAACTGGAATTCAGTGTGCTGTGGGTAGGGATGTCCCGATCCGATATTTGGATCGGATCAGCCACCGATATTTGCCAAAAAATGCGTATCGGCAAGGCATGGTAAAATGCCAATCCAGATCCAGTTTAAAAAAAAACTCCGGTCCGTGTTTTCCAACGCACCGATTTAAATAATACATTCCACTTTTCTGCTGCTCCCTAATTTCAGTTCCGCATTTTCCAGCACACCTTCAACACATCCACAGGTCTGTGGATTCTCACGCAGTTGCTTTTAGCTGCTGGCAGTACACGACAGGCTCTTCTCACTCTTTCCTGTGTCTCCCTCTCACAGCAAGACAGCAAGCGCACCTTCTTACACACGTCACATACTGTCACGTCATACGTCACATACGTATACGCCCTCCCCAAGCAGAGAGGTAGCAGCATGGCTAACGTTAGCTGTGATGCTAGCGCAGCCGTGCGAGCAACACTCCCTTTAAGGTGCGCGCCTGTGCAATTGCGCACGGCAAATCTATGTCACGCACAAAATCAAATAAAAAAATAAGCGCATAACAATTTTCGACACACGGACACGACAGAGAAAACAGTTTTCGTCATCATTGTTCAAATATTGTAACGTCTGTCGAGACGCTTATCTCCATTCGATGCCACACGTCCACACTATCAAAATGCCGAGGCAAACATTTCCACATCAACACCGTATGAAAAAAATAGTGATTTTTTTAGTTGTGATTTCCCTCTCTGCATGAAAGTTTAAAAGTAGCATATATTAATGCAGTATGAAGAAGAATGTTTTAATGTAGACACATAGAATCATCATACTGCTGTGATTATATGCATCAAGTGTTCATTCAAGGCTAAGGCAAAATATCGAGATATATATCATGTATTGCGATATGACCTTAAAATATCGCAATATTAAAAAAAGGCCATATCGCCCAGCCCTAGTTCAATGATGCCATTTCTGTTTGTCATGTATAATTTTGTCTATTTTGTGTTTATTCTTGAATAAACAGGTCAGTTTCTTGTTACCAACCATTGTGTATGATTCAAACTCCCCTAATTCAGCTGGCTAGTTGTTATCAAGAGTACTAAAACCCTTTTCAACATGAATCTGACAACTAAGTAGGCTAAATAACTTTAAACTTTAATACATGCTCGGATAGGCCAGTATCGGTCAGTATCTGTATCGGATCGGAAGTGCAAAAACAATATCGGTATCGGATCGGAAGTTCAAAAACCTGGATCGGGACATCCCTAGCTGTGGGGCCCTATTGTAGTGAATCACACCTGAGCCATCATACATTAATCAAATATTTATTAGACACGTAAACAATGTGATAAAAAACATTTACATCAATCAAACTAGGGATCTAGTTATCTGGTCAGGACACTCCTCACTCTTTTGCCTTCACCTTCATTGTCCATTTGTTTTTGGTGACTTTATATACTCTGGACCTAGACGTCGAGTCTGCGACATACATGGCGGACAGTAACTGATACAGTCTGCTTTGCCAGTTCAAATGCATTCGCCGTTTTCTTCGACGGCCATGTAATACAAAGCACACGCTATCTTTTTTATCACATCCACGGGAGCTCGCATTCTCGTTGTCTCTCCTTCGACAAATAGACGAAGTTTTTCGCTAAGTAGCATCACAGCTGACCCGGCCGGACATTGGAAAGTTCTCTTGCCGTCTGAGAAGTGTTGTATCCCAAATAGCTGCAATCGCTTTCTCTTAAGGTATTTGTGTGTGATTTCCACAAGCGTCTGTACATGTAGAAGAAGGAGAAACACGGGCATGTCTGGATGACTCGCCTCCATATTTCCAGTGGCTAGCTCCGAGCTATGAAATCGCTTTATTATGAAGGGCGTGGTCTTTCTGGTGTCACTTCCTCTCCGAACTCACATGTAAATGATCAATGAGTCCATACAAAGCTAAGTGCCGGATATTCTAGAATTACACGGCTGACTTACCCGTGTAAAAATTTGTCCGAGGAGAGGGACCTTAATCGCTGGTTTAGTGTGGCTGAAACAGGGCTTAGGCTAAATAATTATTCGTTTAAGGCAGGGGTGTCAAACTCAAATACAGAGTTGTCCAACATTTAAAACTGAACAAAACCGCGGGCCAAGGTTGAACAAATTAACCTTTTTAACAGGGACCCAAACAAGTTTTGCAATGAATATTGAACAAGCAAGGCTTATATAACTTTATAGTGACATGCAAAATCGAGTTTCAAATAATAATAATAATAATAATTAAAAAATATCAATGGCATATCAAATACAATTTAAATAAAAATGTAATGCCTCTTTTCTATTTGCAACCTTCTGAGGTAAATATCAACATTAACTTTTTCCACAGGCTAATAAATTAGAAATTAAAATAACAATGAATAAACCAACCATTCAGGACTTTAAAATGCTCAGTTTGCAACACACTGATCTAATCAGATGTGCCCAAGCCAGATACCTGACATCTTTTCTTGGATGCTAGTTCATTAATGTCGGGGCTCAGGCTTTGAGCTGAGGCAACCTTCTTTATCGAACACAGTTGTTCATCAGTCATTATATCTCGTCCACCCGGACCACAGTCTTGGGGGCGTGCCTTAAAGGCACTGCGTTTATCCACAAGCTGTCGTCACGTCTGCTTTTCATCCATTCCAACAACGTGCCGGCCTGACCACAAAATATTTGAGACTTTATGCAACGCATACTTGACCAACAGCGATACAGGTTACACTGACGGTAACCGTATAAATAACTTTAACACTGTTAGAAATATGCGCCACACTGTGAATCCACACCAAACAAGAATGACAAACACATTTCGGGAGAACATCCTCACCGTAACATCCTCACCGTAACACAACATTGGTGGTAGCGGGGGTGTATATTGCAGCCCGGAAGAGTTAGGGCTGCATGGGATTCTGGGTATTTGTTTTGTTGTGTTTATGTTGTGTTACAGTGCGGATGTTCTCCCGAAATGTGTTTGAATCCACACCAAACAAGAATGACACAGTGTGGCGCATATTTGTAACAGTGTTAAAGTTATTTATACGAGCACCGTCAGTGTAACCTGTATCGCTGTTGGCCAGCACTCGTTGGACTGGGTGAAAAGTGGAGGTGATGATTTTTGGGAGGGGCACTGAAATTTGAGAGTCTCCCGGGAGGGTTGGCAAGTATGAGAATTAGCGGTGAATGATGTGTTACCGCGGCACCGCGGCTGAATATAATCGGCGGACCAGCTCTAGTGTTGATTTGATATTGCCTCAAGGGCCAAGTGAAATTACACGGCGGGCCAAATTTGGCCCGCGGGCCAGAGTTTGACACCCATGGTTTAAGGGGTTAAACAACTTAGTGTAGACATGGCCTAAAATCACTCTACAAAAGGCACCAGTGTCTTAAATCAAGTTGAATGCTTTAGTAATTGTCTTTTGTAACATTAGGAAGGGCATGTGGTTTCTTAATTAATTCCCTTATCTGCCTTGAGAGTCTCCTGCTGTCCCCACTGTTTTGATCTTTATCACCTTGTCAGGGCAAAGCATTATTTTAATGTGGAATGTTCTTCACCGTTTGGCTTCAAATGCCACAAGCATTTGCAGCCACGCTGCTGACTCTGAACAGTCTGTAATTGAATATCTTTGATGACAGTCCACTTAGCAGAGGCGGGATGGGAGGTCAAAACAACAAGGAGGGTATGAATCATCTCTCAAAACATATTAATGTTTCAGTGGCATGAAATAAATTTGGACCAAATAAAAGATTGTGACATTTAAGGACGTGACTCCTGCTTTCACATTGTCATAACAACATTAGTATTTGTCAAACAGCAGTTGTCATCTCGGATACAAAACTCAACTTTTTTAAGATCTTTTCTTCCCTTTTTTTAAAACCAATTTCTTCATGTTGAGTAGTTTTTTACTCAAATCAGATCCACCCACTTGAAATTGTTACATGATTATGATATTATGTTTTTTTTAAACTGGATTGCTTTTGCCGAATTTGCCCCAGAAAATAAATGTATGAACTGCACACTGTTTACGATATATTGTGTAAGTGTTTTCCTAGGGTGCTTTGATTTTCACTATTCATGTTTAAATGTTGTCTTTACTTACTTTTAGTTCTGAATTCATTTAACCATATACAACTTGTTAGATTAAAATATCAATAATTGTAGGAAATTGTTCAAGTAAAGCCACTGTCTTGTTTGCAAATTGGTGTCTTATGTCAGTCGTATAAATTGGCACAACTTTTTTTTATTTTTCCTTTGAATTAGAATGAAAAATAATGAGGTTAATGATTTTGAAATATGCTGAATAACCTATGTTATGAATTCCATCTCAAATGTATTATAGTCAGTAGATTGTAGTAGTTTTTACATTTGTTCATATTACCATAGGGCACACCGGATTATAAGGCGCACTGCCGATGAATGGTCTATTTTTGATCTTTTTTTCATATATAAGGTGCACCGGACTACAGGGCGCATTAAAGGAGTCATATTATTATTTTTATTTTCTAAATGGAAAACACTTCCTTGTGATCTACATAACATGTAATGGTGGTTCTTTGGTCAAAATGTTGCATAGATGATGTTTTACAGATCATGTTCAAACCGCATTCTGACAATCGCTTCCGGATGCACCGTTTTGTGGGCGGTATTATTTACGTGGCTCACCTTCGGCAGCGTCTTTTCCCCGGCATCTTTGTCGTAGCGGTGTAGCGTGCAAGGACGGAAGTGGAAGAAGTGTCATAAGATGGAGCTAATTGTTTTAATGACATTACTTAAATCAATAACGGAGCAGCATCTCCTCATCTGGAAACAACAACACTTGAAGGGAACCATCCCCTCATGACACACACAGCCCCGCCCCCAGCCAATCACAGTGTCCTGAGGGAGAGGCCAGAGTGACTGATTGGTGGAGAAGTTCAGCACACCTTTGATCACAGAGTCATCACAAGCTTGCTTTGGAACTTTTAGCAGGAAGCATCATGAAGGTCAATTTTCCCGTGAAAAACTGTCCGACCGGAACTCCAATAACTAAAGTTCCTTGGGTGAATAATGTAAACTCACTACACCGGTATGTTTTAGTGCTTTCATGGCGAGTTTACTGACAGATATAAGTCAGAACTTTACAATACTTTATATTAGAAATGACAACAGTGGAGGATGAATGTCCCATAACAAGAAGATAGAGAAAAAGAAGAAGCTTATCGACTACGCCGTCGCCACGGACTACAAAGGCGGATGTACGCAATTTTTCAGGATTTATGCAGATCCCAAATACAGATCAGCAGGTACCAGAAGGTAAGAAACGTTGCTTTTGCATAGTAATGCGAAACAAAACGCCAGATAATGTCTTACTTTATACACACACCATAATAATACTTGTATGTTGAATCACATCAAGCGGTGCGGATTCATAGCTTACCAACGTCGTACTAAAACATTTTCATAGATTTTTCAGTGCCGTGTGTAATGTTCTATATTTTCAATGGAATATATAAAATGTTGGTGGTGTTTACTTGAGTCATATTGCCATCATAGTGCAGTCTACACTTATCTCTTATGTTTGACTGCCATCTACTTGTCACACTTATCATTACACCATGTACCAAATAAAATAGCTTCGAGGTGGGTAAGCTGAACCTAACTTATTTCTTACATTAGGCGCACCGGGTTATAAGGCGCACTGTCAAGTTTTGAGGAAAAAAAAGGGATTTTAAGTGCGCCTTATAATCCGGAAAATACTGTATAAACGTATTACCTTCCTGTCACACTGAAGTGAGGAACATTAAATAGGTGCCCCCTTGACCATTGATGCATCTAAACTGAATACTAACACACGTGTTTCCTCCTATCAACTGGTATTGTGCTGGCAGAGGTCTCCCTTCTGTGTACCTTAACACCTGCCATTTTGCGCCACAATAGAGCAGGACAATTCTCGTCTTGGCATGCCCTCTTTTTCAGAGGATAAATACTTTGGCCCCAGGACCAGGCTCTCAGACCAGAACTGTCCTATCTTAGTCTGTGAGCATGAACTGATGAAGCGAGGCAAAACGTCTTCTAAGACAATCTGAACAGTTCAGTTGCGATTCATTCAATACCCTGAGAATACAAAGACCTGGAAGAATGAGAACATTCACAGGCAACACAGAACTAGGATTTCTGTGTAGAGTTTCATTCTAATCCTAAAGTGACAAGGGCTGTGGTAGCACGTTCACCACAATATCTTAATACATTCTAGAGAGTTGTTAATTAAATGTTTTTATTTACATATTTTGTATCGCCTTGTAGTCCAGATTTGATTCCAAAAACACCACCACTCCCCCTCCACTTGTCATACTTCTGTTGATACAGTTGATTTCATATCTACGGTGGCCTGGAAGTGCAAAACACTTTTCATGAAGCAAATTACATTAACAGAAAGCAAATTGAGAAAAGACCAATACGGAAACCAGATTAAAAAAAAGACAAAACAATGTACAATTTTAGAAACCGCATTTACAAAAAACAAAACAATTCATAATTACAGAAACCGTAAAGGGAATCACAGATTGACAGCGAAGTCAATCAATCATTTTGTTTGTGTCCGCACAGTCTTTACTTCTTCATTCGGCTTCACTTAAATGCTCCAATTTGTGCCAAATTACACTATATAATAAACTCAATAAATACACTGCCATGATTGGTCTATGCCATGAAAAAATGATGGGATAGTTACATATAAAAATAGGGGAGAGGATAACAGCCGTGATCAAACCTGTTGAGGCCACGCACTCTCGTCATTACCGCTACACAGAGGACTTGTACTGTACTTGCATGTGTTTTAATGGAATATTGCTAGGAATAAACAATTTAGGACCAAATTTAAATTGACCATGTCAACTTGCTACTGGGGAACAACCTACAATGATCGTGATCGGGTTGTTTACAGCAAATGTGTTCATATATGAATATGTACAAAATATGTGTGTATATATATATATATATATATATATATCTGTACAGCACTCTGAGGCAGTTTGAAAAATGTTGCTATGTAAATAAATACACTATGTGACCTGGTCAGTGGCCTTGTGGTTAGAGTGTCCGCCCTGAGACTGGGAGGTTGTGAGTTCAAACCCCGGCCATACCAAATACTATAAAAATGGGACCCATTACCTCCCTGCTTGGCACTCAGCATCAAGGGTTGGAATATGGGGTTAAAAAAATCACCAAAATGATTCCTGAGCATGGCCACCGCTGCTGCTCACTGCTCCCCTCACCTGCCAGAGGTTGGAACAAGGGGATGGGTCAAATGCAGAGGGTAATTTCACTATCAGTAGTACTTTAACTTTTTTTAACTTAACACTCCATGGAGTTAGAGCACAGCCAAACGATAAAAGACACACATATGTATTCACACACTGATTTACTGTCATTAGAATGATTATTTTACAATGTATATTATTGGCATCAATCCTTGGAGAAGACCCAGGACATCTCGCAACTGGGCTATGAACGCTTCGGGATCCCCTGGGAGGAGCTGGACAAAGTAGCCGGGGGGGCGAGGAAGGAGTCTGGATTGTTTTCCGTAGGCTGCTGCCATCGCCGCCCGACCTCAGATCATACTTGCCAACCCTCCCGAATTTTCCGGGAGACTCCCGAATTTCAGTGCCTCTCCCGAAAATCTCCCGGGACAACCATTCTCCCGAATTTCTCTCGATTTCCAGCCGAACTTAAGGCACGGCCCCTCCAGGTCCGTGAGGCCCTGAATGAGGACAGCCTCTCGTCACGTCCGCTCTTTACTTCATACTTCAGAAACTAGTGTTCTGTGGTTACTTTTTGGTTGGCCAACGGTTTACGTTGTATTGCGCACCCTGACGGCAAGTGTGGGAGTCGTTTCTGAAGTATGAAGTAAAAAGACATAACTACATCACCTCGCCTGGTTATTGACTCCAACCCAGAATATTACCCTGCACATACCTATGCTCCTTCAAAGGCTGTGCTACTAACTGCAAAGCATTGCACTTTCAAATACAACAATGAGTAGAGAGGAGTGTTATGTGTGTATATGTATAAATAAATGAACACTGAAATTGAAGTATTTATTTTATTTATATAAAATAAATAATATATAATAAATAATATGTAATAAAATACATATTTATACATAGCTAAAATTCACTGAAAGTCAAGTATTTATTTTATATATATATATATATATATATATATATATATATATATATATATATATATATATATATATATGTATATATATATGTATATATATATATATATATATATATATATTATATATATATATATATATATATATATATATATATGTAAGAAATACTTGAATATAAAGGGGAACATTATCACCAGACCTATGTAAGCGTCAATATATACCTTGATGTTGCAGAAAAAAGACCATATATTTTTTTAACCGATTTCCGAACTCTAAATGGGTGAATTTTGGCGAATTAAACGCCTTTCTAATATTCGCTCTCGGAGCAATGACGTCACAACGTGGCGTCACATCGGGAAGTATTCCGCCATTTTCTCAAACACTGAGTCAAATCAGCTCTGTTATTTTCCGTTTTTTCGACTGTTTTCCGTACCTTGGAGACATCATGCCTCGTCGGTGTGTTGTCAGAGGGTGTAACAACACGAACAGGGACGGATTCAAGTTGCACCAGTGGCCCAAAGATGCGAAAGTGGCAAGAAATTGGACGTTTGTTCCGCACACTTTACCGACGAAAGCTATGCTACGACAGAGATGGCAAGAATGTGTGGATATCCTGCGACACTCAAAGCAGATGCATTTCCAACGATAAAGTCAAAGAAATCTGCCGCCAGACCCCCATTGAATCTGCCGGAGTGTGTGAGCAATTCAGGGACAAAGGACCTCTGTAGCACGGCAAGAAATGGCGGCAGTTTGTTCCCGCAGACGAACGAGCTAAACCCCCTGGATGTCTTGGCTCACATCGACCCTAGCTTCCCTGGCCTGCTGACATCAACTCCAAAACTGGACAGTTCAGCTTTCAGGAAAAGAGCGCGGATGAGGGTAAGTCTACAGAATATATTAATTGATGAAAATTGGGCTGTCTGCACTCTCAAAGTGCATGTTGTTGCCAAATGTATTTCATATGTTGTAAACCTAGTTCATAGTTGTTAGTTTCCTTTAATGCCAAACAAACACATACCAATCGTTGGTTAGAAGGCGATCGCCGAATTTGTCCTCGCTTTCTCCCGTGTCGCTGGCTGTCGTGTCGTTTTCGTCGGTTTCGCTTGCATACGGTTCAAACCGATATGGCTCAATAGCTTCAGTTTCTTCTTCAATTTCGTTTTCGCTACCTGCCTCCACACTACAACCATCCGTTTCAATACATTTGTAATCTGTTGAATCGCTTAAGCCGCTGAAATCCGAGTCTGAATCCGAGCTATTGTCGCTATAGCTTGCTGTTCTTTCCGCCATGTTTGTTTGTGTTGGCTTCACTATGTGATGTCACAGGAAAATGGGCGGGTGTATATAACGATGGTTAAAATCAGGCGCTTTGAAGCTTTTTTTAGAGATATTGCGTGATGGGTAAAATTTAGAAAAAAACTTCGAAAAATATAATAAGCCACTGGTAACTGATTTTTAATGGTTTTAACAATTCTGAAATTGTGATAATGTTACCCTTTAAGTGAATTCTAGCCAGAGGTGGGTAGTAACGCGCTACATTTATTCCGTTACATCTACTTGAGTAACTTTTGCGATAAATTGTACTTCTAAGAGTAGTTTTAATGCAACATACTTTTACTTTTACTTGAGTATATTTATAGAAATGGAACGCTACTTTTACTCCCCTCCATTTATCTACATTCAGCTCGCTACTCGGTACTAATTTTTATCGATCTGTTAATGCAAGCGTTGTTTGTTTTGGTTTGTCAGACAGACCTTCAAAGTAGGATCTATCGCATGCCTGCGTTTCATCCAATCAAATACAGTCACTGGTGACGTTGAATTTGCTCATTGCTATTTTTATGTTTTTGTGCATTATTTGTTGCCGTCATCATTAAACGAACAGGTTACTCATCGGTTACTCAGTACGTGAGTAGTTTTTTCACAACATACTTTTTACTTTTACTCAAGTAAATATTTGGGTGACTACTCCTTACTTTTACTTGAGTAATAAATCTCTAAAGTAACAGTACTCTTACTTGAGTACAATTTCTGGCTACTCTACCCACCTCTGATTCTAGCTATGAATATACTTCTCCCCCTTAGCCCCGCCCCATGGCCCCGCCCACCCGACCCCGCCCACCTCATAAATATTGAACACGTTTGATACTTATTGTCAGAACAAACTCACTCTTAACACATTTCAGACCGCAGGACAATCGTATTAGACAATAAGACAGGGGTGTCAAACTCGTTTTCGCCGAGGGCCACGTCGCAGTTATGGCTGCCCTCAGAGGGCCGCTTGTAACAGTAAGTAATATATGAATGAACGTTTGTAAGGATCCACCCCATATTATTATAAAATTGCCTATGCATTTGATCATTTTATATTTTTTTACGTACTCTGCAAAAAAAAAAAAAAAAAATCTGTAGACTGGCAGCTTAGTTGCCACAATTTTAATGTAGAATTTATGTTTGGGTGTTTTTGCAGCAAATTACTGTAAATGGAACAATGGTACCAATGTTTTTGTACGGTAAAATTCTGGCGACAGAGCGGCCAGTTTTTTTACCGTAAAATCTATGGTTATTGTTTTTACGCTGTACTATTGTAAAAAGAAAAAACACAGTTTTTTTACGGTAAAATTCTGGCGACTTAAATTCTATTGTTATTGCGGTATATTACAGTAATTGGAAAAAAGGTACCATGTAACTGACATTGCATTTTTAACATTATTAACTTAATGAGCATTATTATTACAAATTCATACGTACGTTTATTTATTGATTATTCTTATTTTAAGAAAACAAGTAATGTGTGATAATATAATATTTCTTACATAATTAGACAACATTGAATAAAAATAGCCCTGTGATGAGATGGCAACTTGTCCAGGGTGTACCCCGCCTTCCGCCCGAATGCAGCTGAGATAGGCTCCAGCTCCCCCAGCGACCCCAGAAGGGACAAGCGGTAGAAAATGGATGGATGGATGAATAAAAATATATGGAATTGCACGCAGTACATGCATTTTTCTGTAAAAACGGAAAGAACAAATACATATAGTAAGAATAGATACACATCATCTCCAGGCTTTTGTGGGCCACATAAAATAATGTGGCGGGACATATCTGGCCCCCGGGTCATGAGTTTAACACCAGTGTTAGAAGACATACAGTCAGATTATACTGTATTATGCTGATCGTATATATTTGTACCATGAATTGATTTACATGGACCCCGACTTAAACAAGTTGAACAACTTATTCGGGTGTTACCATTTAGTGGTCAATTTTACGGAATATGTACTGTACTGTGCAATCTACTAATAAAAGTTTCAATCAATCAATCAATTCACGGGAGTTTGCTGTCTTTGGTCAGAAGGGGGAACATCGGGACCAAATCAGCCCTATTGTGTTTATATGTGCAACCTAGTGGTTAGAGTGTCCGCCCTGAGATGAGTAGGTTGTGGGTTCAAACCCCGGCCGAGTCATACCAAAGACTATAAAAAATGGGACCCATTGCCTCCCTGCTTGGCACTCAGCATCAAGGGTTGGAATTGGGGGTTAAATCACCAAAAATGATTCCCGGGCGTGGCAACGCTGCTGCCCACTGCTCCCCTCACCTCCCAGGGGGTGATCAAGGGTGATGGGTCAAATGCAGAGGACACATTTCACAACACCTAGTGTGTGTGTGACAATCATTGGTACTTTAACTTTAACTTTAACCTGCTTTAGCTGTCAATCTGTGATTTGAATCCTCTCTGGTTTCTATAATTGTAAGTTGGTTCAGCTTTTAATGTGTTTTCTGAAATTGTGAATAGTTTTATCTTTTTTTTAATTTGGTTTGCGTGATTGTAAGTTGTTTTGTCTATTATAAATTAGTTTTCTGTAATTTTCATTAGCTTCATAAAATGTAAAAGTGTTTAGCACTTCCAGGCAGCATCTAGTTTGTAACAGGATTTTGTTCTGTTCTCAACATCCTTGGCATGAGACTTTAACTAAGTACTTTAACTCCCATTATTAATTCCTGCACGGTTGTCAGTTATTTATTTTTTTAATACCACATTCATTTTCTCATACATCACTGTATCCGGTAAAGGAGATTGGCGTTCTTGTTTCTTTGGAGGCGTTTTGTCGCTAGGTAATCACTTTAATGGGCTTTGTTGTGTTTGTAGCCTGACTTGCTAACAGTAGCTATGCAGTTTTCCATCTTCAAATAATCACTAACTCACACCGATTTTTTTAAATTTAGGGTATCAGTAGGCAATTCTGTAATTGTGATCAAGATCTGTTATCAGGAAACATGCCACTCATTTACTACCGCTTGTCCCTTACGGGATTGCGGGGGTTGCTGGAGCCTATCTCAGCTGCATTCAGACGGAAGGCATTCTACACCCTGGACAATTCACCATCTCATCGCAGGGCCAACACAAATAGACATACAACATTCACACTCATATTCACACACTAGGGCCAATTTAGTGTTGCCAATCAACCTATCCCCAGGTGCATGTCTTTGGCGGTTGGAGGAAACCGGAGTACCCGGTGGGAACCCACGCAGTCACAAGGAGAACAAACAAACTCCGCACAGAAAGATCCCGAGCCCAGGATCGAACCAAGGACCTTCATATTGTGAGGCACACGTACAATAGTCCAAAAATTTAAAACATAGCACATGAATATAATAACGTGTTTTCAAACTGAAATAATTATTGTCTAGTATACAGTACCATGTGTGTCATATGAAAACCACAATCCAATGTTTAAAAATAACCCTTTTGTGAGAAAGAAAACCGTGGTCATAATCAAGCCTGCACTCAGAAATCCCCTCTATGTATTGTGTTGCAAACAGTGACTTGCAAGGTCGTCATAATAATCATTGATTGTGGGCTATTCAATCAAAAATATGCTCTGAAAGGGGAAAAAGGTTATAATGGAGAGTGAATATATAAATAAAAAATAAGCAACACTTTTGCTGTTTGAAACTTGGTAACGCTGCTCACATTTCACACAAAACACAGTCGTTCTTCCTTCTCTCTTCAGAATTGTATCTTGGAGTTACTCGAGTTCGGACTGAATTGGGGGAAAAGAGAATGCAGTTTTGGTGTCCCATCTGCATGGAATATTGTCCAGTCTGGTTGGAGTTATTCCCTATCTTACATGTTAGACAACAAGAATCAATTAGTTAATGCCTATGTTTTGTTTTTAGGGCCCGCATGGCCCATTGTATAAGGACTCCCAAAGGGAGTCCTTATGCAATGGGACATAAGGACCTATTGAATTTGTAAGGTTTTTTCTTTATTATTTACTGTTGCATTTTAATTTCCAATCTCTTGGAAATTTTGGATTACAATCTTTCAATTCCCTTCTTTTCGTATCTCTTACAAATCTATATAAATCTACATATCTTTTAAATGTGCTGTATTTGGTGATGTGTGCTATTGACATCTTGGCCAGGTCAGACCTGAAATTGAGATCTTGATCTCAGTTGGTTTTTTATCTGGTAAAATAAAGAACATATAATTGTTACATAAGGCTTTGGGTCGGTGTTGACTAAATACTACACTCGTATTAGATCACAACGAGCTGGGCTCGCATTGTACCAAAAAAAAGAAATCAGCATTGAGCTTGTTTGTTTAAACACCTGTTTAAAGTAAGGAAGAGTAATTGGTGCACTATGTTAAGTTGTTTATGAGTGTGTTTACTACATTATCGATTAGTAACTGTATCCTGTTTGCAAGATTATTGCAAACTCCACATACTTTAAAATTGTGCGCAACATTTTTACTATACTTATTTTCACAACATTTTGAGCAGATTAATGACTTGCAGTTCAGTAAAACATTTTTTTTTAAAGTTCCTAAATTGCATTTGTACCTAAATATTGGGGTATTTTCTTCAGCAAATTTAATTTATGCGAGCAATTAATAACCCGTTATTAATCATGATTAATCACAGGTTTAGAGTGTGATTAATCTGATTTAAGGGATGAATAACTTGACAGCCCTAATTGTAACTAATAATAGTATTAAAGTACTTAATTGTAGTTCGAGAAAAAAAACGCACCAAGTTCTTTCTGTTTCAGCAGACATTATTCATGTATTTTATGCTTAAAACGGTGTCTTTCTGTCTTAAACATGAATTTATGTTCCAACCAGTGGTAAGTGCTCTAAGGCTATGTCTACACTAAGCCGGATAACCCCTTAAACTAATAATTATTTAGCCTAAGCCCTGTTTCAGCCACACTAAACTGTCGTTTAAGGTCCCCCTCCTCGGACAATATTTTTACACGGGTAAGTGTGCTGTGTATTTCTTGAATCTCCGGCTCTGAGCTCTGTATGGACTCATTGATCGTTTACAAACTGAGTTCGGAGAGGAAGTGACACCAGAAAGACCGCCCCCCACACAGGAAGTAATGTCAGAAAGAACGCACCACAGCGAGCTTCATAATAAAGCGGTTTCGTAACTCAGAGATAACCACTGGAAATATGGAGACGAGTCATCCAGACATGCCCGTGTTTCTCCTTCCGTCTGTACAGACGCTTGTGGAAATCACACATGAATACCTTAAGAGAAAAGTGATTGCAGCTATTTCGGATACAACACTTCTCAGAGGGCAAGAGAACTTTCAAATGTCCAGGTCAGCTGTGATTCTACTTCCCGAAAAACTTTGTCCATTTGTCGAAGGAGTGCCAACGAGAATGCGGGCTCCTGTGGATGTGATAAAAAAGGTAACGTGTGCTTTGTATTACCTGGCCGTCGAGGGAAAACTACGGAAAACGGTGAATGCATTTGGACTGGCAAAGCAGACTGTATCAGTTATTGTCCGCCATGTATGTCACGGACTCAACGTCTAGGTCCAGAGTATATAAAGTCACCAAAAACGAATGGACAATGGAGGTGAAGGCAAACGAGTGAGGAGTGTCCTGACCAGATATCTAGATCCCTCGTTTGATTGTTGTAAAATGTTCTTAGTCGCATTGTTTACTTGTCCAATAAAGATTTTATTAATTTATGATGGCTCAGGTGTGGTTCACGACAATAGGGCCCCGCAGCACACTGGATTACAGTTATTTGAAATACCACAACACTGGATATTGTTCAGATAAGTTAAATTTAAGAACTTGCACACAAAGCTACACTGGAGGTGACTATGACGTGCGCATTTTGCGCGCATGCGTACTAGGTCGCGTTGCACCGGCTGACGAAGGGGGGGTGTCGCGGACGGAGGGGGGTGGGGTTTAGGGTCTTAAACGACCATTGTGTGTGTGTGGACAAGGATACGGTTAGGTGGGATTTACCCTGGATAACCTTAGTGTAGAAGGGGCCTAAGACTGCAAGGTAAGCACAGCTTACCCTAA
The DNA here is from genome assembly GCF_033978685.3 of Nerophis lumbriciformis. NCBI lineage: Eukaryota > Metazoa > Chordata > Actinopteri > Syngnathiformes > Syngnathidae > Nerophis > Nerophis lumbriciformis. The sequence continues at coordinate 21,727,187 of NC_084555.2, read as the reverse complement.
CATGTACAAACAAAACAAGTGGTCAGAAATAAGTGGTCAAATGTGTACTTTGGTGTTTAATTTGCATATGTATTGAACTACAGAGGACAATTTTGAATGGTCTGACTCACACCTCTCTTAGCAACTATATATTAGTACTTCTCTCAAGTTAATACAAAATAACTCCTCCTCAAAGTTAGACTCAAAGAGGCTGCGTAGGCAGAGTGTATTGTGTGCAGCCATTCTGATGTACTGTATGCACTCATCAGAAGCACAAGGACTATTTGTGCCGTTATGTGTTCACTTACAACAAACAAGGCAGACACATGATTCATTGTTGGACTAATACAAAGAGTCTACTACCTTGTCAGTGTTGGCGCCTTATGTAAACTAGCAATGTTCAGGCTTCAAAAGGCTGTAGAAGTAACTAAAATGTTTTGGTGCGGATCTGCATAAAAGCTTCCGGGAACACTTAAGTATGGGGAGCATATTCTAAGTAACAAAGACTTAATTTAGAGTTATTTGGACACTTGGGGAACATATAAGAGTTATGGTTAGGGTTAGGGTTACTAATAAGCAATAATTCTGAGGTTATTGAGGGAAGACTCTTAGTTGATGGCTTACTGGTTGTATAATAAGGCCATGCAGAATAAGACATTAATAAGTACTTAATATTGACTAATTAAGAGCCAATATGTTACTAATTTGCATGGTAATAAGCAACTAATTAATGGTGAATATGTTCCCCATACTTAAGTATTACCAAGCTTTCATTTTAGACTTTTTCTTTCATCACGTTCAGATGTCCACCGTTCTCCAGGAAGCAAAAAAAAATCACATTTAGTCTGTAGTTGCAAGTTGATGCTCTTGTTTGTATTGTACAGTTGGTTTATCCTTGCTATAATTGTGCATCTCCAAGGTATTGTAGGACAGATCAGCTGTGGAGATATGAATGACATCTTCTTGCAGGTCTTCACAGATGTTAGATGTCCTACATGCAAGGGCTGTCCCTTTAGCAAAGGCATATGTTTAACATACTTTTGTTGACAACATTGAATCAGTAAACTTTGCCAGCTCCATTGCTTGTTGTGGATGCAGCGAGAATTCATGCTGGCATGTAGCTATCGGCGCAACAGCACCAGCTGACCGTCAGCAGCAGTCACTGCTCGCTGAAGACGGTGACTGCTGCTTGCTTTCACCTCAGAGTTTCCAAGACACAAAAAAGTATCCAAGACACAAAAAGTCTCCAATATCACTGTCAAAAGCCATTAAATTAAAGTTAAAGTTAAAGTTAAAGTACCAATGATTGTCATACACACACTAGGTGTGGCAAAATTATTCTCTGCATTTGACTCATCACCCTTGATCACTCCCTGGGAGGTGAGGGGAACAGTGAGCAGCAGCGGTGCCGCGCCCGGGAATAATTTTTGGTGATTTAACCCCCAATTCCAACCCTTGATGCTGAGTGAGGTAATGGGTCCCATTTAGATTTGTCGCTAGTAACTGTTTACAAAAGAAGTCGCCTAAAGGATTGACAACACTGTTGGCGCCATCCTCGAGTACGTGTTTCGCTTTAAGATTGTTACGTACGACGGGGGAAGGAGACGACACAACGGCAGGGATCAGTTCAATAGGTTTATTGAACTTGATGTTGATGAAGTGGTGGAGTGTGTATGCTACTAAATGTGAATGGTGCAAGACAATGTGTAGAATTAACGATGTGAATGTAACCAGAGTTTGTTGTAAGTGTGTGTTGGATGGATCCTTCGTCAGACCAAAGGGGTAAAGCGAGAAGGCAGTCCATGGGCAAGCAAGTGGTCGGGGGCTGGAGAGAAGCAACAAGGTCAATGTCCAAGCAGGGGTCGAGGATCGAGGGAGGCAGTCCTGAATCCAGAGGGAATTCGAGGCACACAGCTCGGTCACGGGAAACAGGGGAAACACTGCGGGGAACACAGAGGACATAAGACACGGACGGGCACAGAGAAAGAGCAAGTACGCAGGAGGGAAGCCAGAGACGGGATGCTTACTACGAGTAGTGAACTACGCTCTGGCACTGGATCTTCTGGTCCTCTGGTCTTTATGCAGTTTGTCTTCATCAGTCCCAGGTGTGCTGATTTGTGATTACCTGCAGCCTTGCAGGCGAGTGACCGCGATGCGGGCAGAGCAAGCAGGGGCGTGTTTTATCCAAAATTCTGTTTTGAAGCGAAATCGTGATCATGATCACAGACTGTGTAACAAATGCGCGTGTCTTCAGAGTTAAGCCTTAACCCTGAAGTGATTAATCTTCATTCATATTCGATACCGTGATAATTTATTTTTATTAATCACATGCGTTAAAGTGTTAACGTTGACAGACCTGTTTATAATTAATTAAACAGTACAATCAGTTGACAATACATCCTGAATATGTGCTTTTACTGCCATCTAGTGTCTTTTTTGTGGTATAAAACAAGTATAAAATCAATACAGTGTTTGTTTTCAAATTGTTTGCTAAAATCATGTGCTTTTTTAGGGACCGCAATGTCCCTTTGGGACAGAGGACCCTATTGTATTTTGTGCGTTGTATTATTATTAATATTTCACCGCCTCTTTGAGCTGTAATTTGACCCCCTTAACATGCTTCAAAACTCACCATATTTGACACACACATCAGGACTGGCAAAAATTGCCATCTAATAAAAAAAAAAAACCCCAAAACTCTAAATTGCGCTCTAGCGCCCCCTAGGAAAAAACACAGACAAAACTGCTTGTAACGTCCGGTAGGAATGTCATAGAGACATGAAACAAAAACCTCTATGTAGGTCTGCCTTAGACCTAGATTTCATACATTGACATCTTTCAGAACAAATCAACAGGAAGTTGGCATTTCCCCCTTCAAAACAAAAATTTAGTAAAAACTGTCACTTTTGCCTCTTTGAGCTGTAATTTGACCCTCTTAACATGCTTCAAAATCACCAAACTGGACACACACATCAGGACTGGCAAAAATTGCGATGTAATAAAAAACCCAAACCCAAAACTCAAAATTGCGCTCTAGCGCCCCCTCGGAAGAAAACACAGACACAACTGCTCCTAGGAAGAAAACTCAGACAAAACTGCCTGTAACTTCCAGTAAGAATGTCTTAGAGACATGAAACAAAAACCTCTATGTAGGTCTCACTTAGACCTACATTTCATATATTGACAACCCCCAGCAAAAATCAACAGGAAGTTTGCAATTCCCCCTTCAAAACAAAAGTTTTGTAAAAACCGGTCACCTTTTTTCAAACATTATCTCCTCTGAGCGCGTTTGTCGTGTCGGCTTCAAACTAGCACAGGAGAGAGATTGAACCCTTCTGATTAAAAGTTGACCAAAAAGTTTTAATTACTGCTCTGGTTTGGATTTGATGTGCCGTCAAAGTCTGTCCCGTCCATCGCTGCTTGCAGCTTTAATTTTACATTAATGTTACAAGGAACACTTTAAACATTGATAACAATTTCATAAATTCACAAGTTTATTCAATATTATTGAAAAAAAGAAGCCTCAACACATTGCAACGTGTGCAGCAACGTTCTGAAAAAGATGCCGTTTAGGCATTTTAGTGCCGCAACAATCACAAAAAAAGCAGTCCAAACCCTGGAGGGACTGACTTGGAGTGTTTTGAAATCAGACATAGTTTACACATGTTTATCTTCGAGGCAAATAATGCCCAGTAAAAAATGTTTACCTAAAATCACATCCATCTATTGAATGACAAGACTCGTGCTGTGATATAGTTTCTTCTTTCATTATTTTGGATGATATTTTTATTAGCCGTTAGAAATTCCACCATGAGCTGCGTTTTATTTGGCGTGTGCACATCACTTCATTAGTTACAGTCCCACAAAGATGCACTGTGTGTGATCACACATGCTGTGGCAAGGGCACACACAAACAATAAACGACACATGCCTGTCATGTTGCAAGATGTACTCATTTTCCAAGTGTCACCCTGTACAATTGAGGACTGGAACCTAGCCCGTGTAAAGTACAACTACTGTAGTCTACTTCATTATTCGGTTTTCTTGGTACCAGTCGAAACGACAGTAAAACAAAACATCACAGCGGCCTTTTGTTTGGAAGCGACTGGCAAACAAAGCCAGTCATGATTTATCGATGAAAGACGCACTTGATAGATGGGTGTGTGTTTTTTCTGCTCCTAATTAAATGATGACACACTTGATGTCACACTGCTAAACATCACATCATGCAAATGTGCAGCAACTGTTCAATGGCCTCTTCAGTGGCATACTCATTGCTAATGCTAAAAATATAGTTGGCCTGGTTTCCACATTCCCTCCTCTGGGAGGATTCTGGTATACAACAGCTGCTTTGACAGGCTGAATGTAAAGCGATTTAAAAAAAAACACTATTTAACCCATCTTTGCACTATTCATTTGATAAAGGATTGCCTGCAGTTATTTCTGTCATATTTTTTCATTATAGTGAAGTGTTCTTTACACTTTTAGAAGTTGCTGACTGGAAGGAAAGTGAAAGAATGAGGGGAATATGATTCAAGCTGTAAACCTCAAAGGGTTTTGCCTAAGTCGAGGGTCGGCAACCCAAAACGTTGAAAGAGCCATTTTGGACCAAAAATACAAAAAAACAATCTGTCTGGAGCCGCAAAAAATGAAAAGCCATATGTAAGTCTTATAATGAAGGCAACACATGACGTAAGTGTCTATATTAGCTACAGTGGTGGGCTGTGCGTTTCCCAGCTAGGCCTTCAGTGATGTCCGACCTCTCTAAATACCATCATTGATGTCACCACATGATCATTCCTGGATGAATACTATACAGCAGGGGTCACCAACCTTTTTGAAACCAAGAGCTACTTCTTGGGTACTGATTAATGTGAAGGGCTACCAGTTTGATACACACTTAAATAAATTGCCAGAAATAGCCAATTTGCTCAATTTACCTTTAACTCTGTTATTATTAATAATTAATGATATTTATCTTTGTGGAAACACTGATCATCTTAATGATTTCTCACAATAAATATATATAGAAACAGATAAATATCAATATGCAACACTTTATTTTTATATTTTCTCTAAGTGCACATTTTTCAAATTGAACATTTTCAAATGATCACTTCTAAGACAGTCTTGTGAAATCACAATATCCCATTTTAACTAGCTCGCCACTAGCATTTTTTAACAAATCATGAATTACTTTGCACCATGTTTGTACAAATAATAACTCATGTAAAATACAAAAGTCAACTCTCAAATTTTTTAATAAATCATGTCACACTTTGAACTGGACACCAAATCTGTTATCTGTGTCTTTGTCAGTTAGTGAAGACCAAGTCTTTAAAATATTTTCTTGGATTTTCAAATTCTATTTGAGTTTTGTCTCTCTTAGAATTAAAAATGTCGAGCAAAGCGAGACCAGCTTGCTAGTAAATAAATAAAATGTAAAAAATAGAGGCAGCTCACTGGTAAGTGCTGCTATTTGAGCTATTTTTAGAACAGGCCAGCGGGCGACTCATCTGGTCCTTACGGGCGACCTGGTGCCCGCGGGCACCGCGTTGGTGACCCCTGCTATACAGGAACACATTTACGGACTACTGGGAATTGAACTACATCAACAGTATACAAAACGGGTTATTTTCTGGCGCATTTAAAAATCAATTAAAACGCATCAGCATTTAAAACATATACCGTAAATTTCTCTGTTTGCTTATACAACATCCGATCAATAAAGTTTGATTCAAAGTACACACTTCTCAAAGATATATTAACTGCCATGACCGCATGATGGCGACAAATACACACGTAACAATGTTCATTAAATGACAAGCATGACACACTTTAACAACAAGAGTTTACAACTTTTAGTTTTAACAGAACAGCTACTGTCAACAACTTGCAATCTGATTGGCTATCGCAACTGTCTCTCAACTGTATGCGTTCTCAAATTCATCCGCTAACGGTCCCGACGAGTATCTAATCACAGGACGTGTAAATGTCACGTTCAACGTGAGGCCTTACTGACAACAACTCGTGATCTGATTTGCTATCGCAACTGTCAATCACCCGTATGTCCCCGTTCACTTACATTGCACGGACGCCTGCATTGCTGAATCTGAAGGCATCTGGCATATTTGGTACAGCATGGCAACATAAGCTAGCTGAATTCTGATTGGATAAAAACTAAAATCAAAAGCACTGGAAGGAGCATAATTTGACATGAAGAGAATATGAATAATTTTAGATATTTAGGGAAAGTACATTAAAAAATAATTGTATCTTTAGTTATGATCATGATTTCTGGTTATGTTAGGCCAGTAGAGAATGCCTTGCTGGCCCTGACGGCACACCACTGATTAGCTATAATAGCCTACTATCAAAAGGACTATGTGTCGCAGGCTGGAGCTAATCTTCGTTGACCGAAATGTTGAAATTTAACATTTACTCTACACATTTTTACAACATTAAAAACCATTAGTAAATCAGAAGCTACTCAGAAGGTGAGATAACTCCTGGAAATGACTGGCTTATAATGGCCAAAGGTATAGATGTGTGTGTCCAAGTTAAAGGAAACAGCAGGCCGTCTTCTTTTAATGGATATATTACAATATTTGGCAAGCTGGGTAATGTTTGCTGTGGTCTGGAACAACATGGCCCACAAACAAATATCTGAAATGCAGCCAATATTACATACAGAGAATGTGTCATGAGACATGCAAAACTAAATTATATACAAAGAGGACAAAGTAAAGAATAGTAAATGAGCTCAAATATACCTACAAATGAGGCATAATGATGCAATATGTACATACAGCTAGCCTAAATAGCATGTTTGCGTTGATTAGCTTGCAGTCATGCACCGACCAAATACAGTATGCCTGATTAGCACTCCAACAAGTCAATAACATCAACAATGCGCACCTTTGTGCGTTCACGCACAGCATACAACATTTGGTGGACAAAATGAGACAAAGAAGGAATGGTAGATTTTACATGTAAACAAACAGTTGCATCACAGTCCACACTATGGTGATTTCAAGAACTGCCGAAATGAATACGACAAAATGATGTTCACCTCCTCACATGTGACAGGTGCCCATCTCATATCTTTGGTTGGCTAAATAGCAGCCTGTCACCTAAATTATTGGTAATGTGCAGTGTTGGGACTAACGCGTTACAAAGTAACGCGTTACTGTAAAGTCGTTAGTTTC